>NC_066884.1:4285370-4472870 GCF_022985175.1 Labeo rohita
ATCAAAGCAATATCAAAAATTCACTCACTCCATGATGAACACGAACTGCAAAACCGTATGGAAAGTTACTGAACTACTCAGAATATATCATACGTACAAAACATTTTAAAGCCAATGCAAATGCAAACTCTTAATTTTGTCATTTCTTTCTCATTTCCCCACTGAAGGTCCTTTATAAACCTTAATGCATGTTTTGGTTGCTCAATTTGATCTTAAAGCAATGCAAAGAGAAGCAATAGATGTTCAAAGACTAAATTAAACGGTCCAAATGGAAGCAAAACAAAACAACAAGCTATTTCATCAACTAAGAATCGTAGTTCTGATTACACACTCTCAACAGAGTCTCCCATTATGGGCATTTTGGTAAAAGTCTTCTTTATAAAAGAAAAAAAATCCTACATAGTATGTACATTATTTTACACTGAAGTAAACATAGTTCTGGATTCAGGAGGCACGGAGTCAACGCGTCTCTTCTGTGTTCTTCCTGTGCCTTCCCAGAGTCCTCTTCACCTGGAGTCAGAGTCACTGGTGTCAGATGAGGATGAGGAGGAGGACGATGAGGAGGAGTCTGAGCTGGAGCTGCTGGCGCTGAGACGTGACGGCATGGCGTGAGGCTCCGCGCCGCTCGGCTTCTCCACTGGAAGATAAAAACAAAACAGGTTTTCAGTGGGGAAGGAAACTGGTTTTGCGGGTGGAACCCAGCAGGGCTCAACAACAGCGAGTTTTGCTGTTGACTTGGTAGGGAAGATTTTTACTTGATCTGGCAACAGTGAAAAGAAACAGATCAATGATGAAAAATTGTTATTTTAGCAACATATTTGTGAAAATGGAAGCAAAGTATATTTAAAAAAACAATAGGGAAAATTACTAAAAATAAACCTTGTTCTCAAGTGCTAAATTTTCATAAAGGTTTATAATAGCTTAGAATACAACAGCTAAACATATAGTAATTATTATTATTATTATTATTGCTAAATAAAAATTTGAAATATTACTATTGTAATAAATATTTTAATATAAAATATAACAAGTACAAAAAATGATTTATTATAATTTAAATTATACTATATGTTCTATAATGTTGCCTATTTTTATGACAATAATAATTATAATAAGAATAAGAAGAAGAAGAAAAAGAAGAAGAAGAAAATTATTATTATTATTATTATTATTATTATTATTTAATAAAAATTTAAATATTACTATTGTAATAAAAAAATTAAAATATTATAAAATATAAAAAGTGCAAACATATTTTAAATTATGATCATTTAATTAGTACTATAATATTTTCTATAATTTGGCTATTTTTTTATTTTATTTTAATTATTATTATTATTATTATTATTATTATATTTAATACAAATGTGAAATATTACTATCGTAATAAACATTTTAAAATAATATAAAATATAACAAGTACAAAAAATAATTTATTATAATTTAATTGATACTATAATATTTTCTATAATTTTGACTATTTTTATGACAATAATAGTGACAATAATAATAACAATAATAATTTATTATTATCATCATTCTTATTTTTTTATAAAAATGTAAATATTACCATTGTAATAAATATTTTAAAATAATCTAAAATATAAAAAAAGTGCAAAAATATTTTCATTGATAATTCAATTAATACTACAACATTTGCTATAATTTTGGCTATTTTTATGACATTAATAATAATAATAATAATAATAACATTATTATTATTATTTTTTATTGCATTTTAGTGAAAAATTAATATATTAGTATTGTAATATACATTTTATAATAATACAACTAAAATAACAAAAAAATAAACTATTATAATTTAATAATTTAATTATTGTTAGAATATTTTCTATCATTTTTACTATTCTTTATTTTAATACAATTAAAATATTATTTTTTGAAATAGTTTTTTAAATTATTAACAAATAATAGATAAATTAATAAACATTATTAAATATTACTCCTGTAATAAGTTTTTAAAGTAACCGTATAAAAAAATTCTAATACTTTTAATATTTTCTATTCTATTTTCTATATATTCTTTTTTTAATACTTACAAAAAAAAAAAAAACTAAAAATATCTATATATTTTCTAAATAATTTATTTAATAATAATTTAACAATACAATTCCAATATTTATGGCTGTCTTAATTTCTTCATTTTCAAATGTTAAACCATTAAGCTTTTTTATTTTGTTGGAAAATCGCAGGAAGCTCTTAAAGCCTTTTCTTTTGTTGACAACAGCTGGTTTATAAGCACTTCTCATTACAGAAGGAAGATGGTTGACAAATGCTGTGTTCCCAAATTGCAAGTTTGTGTGGAGTGGCATTAATTGTGAACCAAGCTGCTCTTAGCTGCTGAAAACACTGTAATCACTAAGCCATAATCATCACGATTTCGGTTTTATTTTGATTAATCATGCAGCCCCCAGTATCTGTTAAATCGTATCTTGCGGCATGTCCGTGGCATTTTTTTTTTCCTTTCTAGCAGTCTTTGAGCATAAGATCTTGTCTGGTGTGTAGTGTTTTTCACCTGTGCTCTCTCTGTTGTTGAGTGCTTGTACAACATCAGCTCTGTACGCTCAAACTAAATTGCCCCATAAAGGCAACACTGGCCTGAACCTTGATTACACCAGCCTCGGGCCATCAGAGCGTGGACACCAAGACATAATAGAGCAGCAGGAAAACGTAATACATCAGCCCTACCTTTGGGTTTCTGGGGTTTCTTGGCAGAGTTCAGCTGTCCGCTCACATCCTGTAATCTCCTTTCCAGCTCTCTCTTCTTCTCCAGAGCCAGTTCCTCTCGGCTCTTCCCACCTCCTCCCTTCTTCACCACTGCACACAGGACGGATCTAGGTTACACTTGATGCATCGCACAACAAATAAAACATGCATTATAACTAGTGGTCAACCAATACTGATTTTTTTTTTTTTTTGTTGATGGTTGATGCTGATATTTTAGAGAGCAGAGTTGCCATTGACCAACATAAAGTTAATACACATGACAAAGCCAATATATATGATACCAAAATAATTAATTTAAAGATAAAGCAAAAATGTAAATTAAATTATATTTATTTTGCAGAATATTTGCTAAATTAGAAATAATTTATAGATTCATTATATTTAAAAATATATCTTAAAAACAACATTTTAAATTTTAAATTAAGAATATCATAAAAAACAAACTGAAGATTACAAAGCAAATATATGATACCAAAATATTTAATTTCAAAATTAAGTAAAAATGTAAATTAAATGTATATTTATTTTACATAATATTTACTAAGTTAGAAATAAATAATTGGAAGATGACTTGTATATATATATAAAAAAAAAACTTAAAATAAAAAAATAAAAAAATCATAAAAATCATTTAAACTGAAGATTACAAGGCCAATATATATATGATACCAAAATGTACATTTAAATGTATATTTATTTGACATAGTATTTACTAGATATAAATAAAGATTAATTATATTGCATATATAAAAATGTGTTAAAAAAAATCAAAATTTAAAATAAAAGTAAAATATCAATTTTAAAAAATCATTTAAACTGAAGATTACAAAGCTGATATATACCAAAATATTTAATTTAAAGATACAGTAAACACGTAAATTAAATGTATATTTATTTTACACATTTACTAAATTAGATATAATTTGAAGATTATGTATATAAAAATATATATAAAAAAAATTTGAAAATCATAAATATTTAGACTGAAGAGATAGATATACATATGTATATATATATATATATATATATATATAAATTAAATAATTCAAAGATTAACTGTTTATTTATATTTATATATATATATATATATATATATATATATATATATATTAACATATGAAGAATAAGTTAAATAGTTAGCATTATGCATTTAAAATACAAAAATGTTGTGTAAAACAAATATAAAACATTTTCATTTTGATTTGATTGTTATAACTTATTAAAAGGATGTATAAATAAAAAAAAAAAAAAAAATTTAAAAAAAGTATAAAAATGAATTGTGCACAACCACATTAATCAAAGTACATCATTTAAAGATAAATTAAATGAATAATAAATGAAAAAAAGTATTTATTTGGTGTTTTTATTTAATCAAATTAATTGTATTTATTTATTTATTTTTAACTTAGACCATTAATCATAACAACAAATTTTGACAGCAAGTTGGCAACCAATTGCAAATTATGATGCATATGAAAACTTGTGACATTAACTTAAATTGTAGATTCTTTCAAGCTTTTTCATCTAGCTTCACTCAGGGTGTCATAGCTAACAAGCATTAAATCTCAGCTCACCGTATGGTTTGCGCGGTTTCTTGCGCAGGCAGGTCATAACGTATCGCTCGAGCTCACGCAGCGTAGACGGCTTCAGCGTTTCAAAATCGATTTCGATCTCCTCCGGGTTGGTGTCGCGCAGCGAAGGCTCCCGCGACTGGATGATGTGCACCACGCGGCCCAGTTTCTCCCCGGGCAGCTTGTTGATGTCCAGGCTGAGCTGCCGCTTGTCGTCGTAACTCATGGGAAGACCGTCCTCTTCCTCCTCAGAGTCGTAGTGCGGCAAAGGGACGGCAGCAGCCGGCGTGAAACGAGATGAGGATGATTTCTTTGTGTTCCTGTCAGAGTAAATAAAACAAAAGAGACTTGTAATAGTGAACAGAGGGAGGGTGCAGCTACTGGTTAAAGATCTGGGCTAGTAACTGAACATTTGTTGCTGCTTATGAGAACATTTTAGCTCCCAGTTAAGATCTTTAATGTTACTATGGTTCATTCATATCTTTGGTTATTGTGGTAAATCAGTCTACTGTTAATCCAACAACTCACTAACTGAACTGGTCAGAAACTGGTTGTTCATAACATTTAGAAATAATTTTTTTGTTGCAATAAACTGCACATTAAAAATGAAAAAAATATAAAAGTAAAAAAATGAAATATGTTTTAGATACATGTTGAACACAATTTTATTTAAAATATTAATTATTAATTATTTACTACTACACAAAAAAAAAGGATTATACAAAATAGTTTTTCGATAATTTTTTTTTTTTATTATTATTTTTATTGTATTTCAGATTCATTTCAATTAGCAAAAAATAATTTTTATTATTTTTATTAACTGACGTAGATAACTGGTTGTAAAAATAAAAAAATGAAATATATATTAGATAATGATACCTGTATTTAAGTAGAATTTATTAAAGAATGTATTTTTATTAAAAATAATTAATTATATAGTAGTCAACATCTGGAGTGGATCAAAAAAGTTAAATGAAATGTTTTAGATAATGATACCTGTAATTAAGTAGAATGTATTAAAGAATTTATTTTTATTAAAAAATTAATTAATTAATTATTATTAACTAAAATGTAAAAAAAAAAAAAAAAGAAAAATCCATATATAATATAATTTACAATATATACCTATAGAAAATATAACTTGGACAAGTGTTGTTTTCGTACTGTTTATATACTATACTATACTATACTATACTATACTATACTATACTAATACATTATAATATATTGTATTTTATCTTTTTTTTCAGTTTAAATTTTAGTGTTAGTTGTAATTTTACGTGATTTTGTCTTTTTTTTTTTTTACATTTTTCTAAATAGATTTAATTTTTTTTTTTTTTTTTTTTTCAATTTTATTCATTTTTGCACTACATCTTAAATTTACTTTAGTTGCCAATGCAACATTTCTAATTTCTTCTTCATCTAATATATATTAAAAAATTATTTTTATTATTTTTATTAACCGGTGTATTTAACTGATTGTTCTTAACATTTAGCTAAATTACTTTTATACTATTTATAGTTTAAAATTATAAAATAAAAATGAAATATGTTTAGATAATGATACATAAAATAAAGCGTGTAGAGTGTATTAAAGAATGTATTTTTATTCAAATTAATTATTATTTAAAATAACAGAATAATAATAGATAATGATACATGTATTAAAGTTGAGTGTATTAAAGAATGTATTTTTTTGTTCAAATTAATTATTATTAATTAAAATAACATACAGACCTATACAAAATATGGTTTGGACCAGTGCTGTTTTCGTATTGTTTATATACTATTATAATACAGTATATTTTCAATTAGTTTTATTTTTTCAGTTTCAATTTGTTTTTTTTTGTTTTTTTTTTATAGTTCTAATTTTCTATTCTATTTTTCTATTCAGTCTAATTTCTATTGTATTTCTGATTTCTTGTCAAGTAGCGAAAAACTATTTTATTATTTAGTCATAGTTAAGTAACAACACTAGTCTGCACACACTATTCAAACAGAATAATATAATTTCCATCCATATTATCTACACTTTCAATAAGAACAAGAAAAATGAAAAATACACACTTGTTCTTGCTGCTTTTCTTCGCAGGGCCTTTCTTGCTCTGTGTGGATGAAAGCGAAGCTCGGCTGGATTTGCTTTTAGACAGTTTGGCAGGTTTGTCCCGCTCATCACTCATCAAACTTCGACTTCCTCTGCGTTTCTCAGGCTTCTTTTTCTTCTTCTTGTCCTTCTTCTTCTCCCGTTTCCTTTTGGGTTTGACAATCGGGCCGGAGGAGAGGGCTGCCAGCTGCTCATGTACCGCTCTGAGCTAAAACACAGACATACTACAAGTTAAAAGATCAAAGCTACTATTGAGTTATGACAGTCAAAGTCATGACACTTTTTCTTTAGATTAACATCTAAGTTATTATAAGGATGCGTAAATGGATATGACTAGAGACATATATCAAATTAATCATGTGCATATATGAATTAGAGCGTAACAGGAAGGTTTGTGTACCTGAGTACACACCTGGTCCTGCAGTTGGGCCAGGCGTTGAGCTCTTTCCTCCTCACTGTCAGAGCTCGGGCTGCTGTCGCTGCTCGGTTCACTGTCGCTGCTTGGCTCGCTCTCCGACGAGGAGGAAGACGACGATGAAGACGAGGAGGATGACGATGAAGAGGAAGAGTGGTGCATTCCCAGCATGCCTATGTTCCGTCCCAGTGGCAAGGGAGACAATTCCTCCTCCTCAGAGACCTCGTCAGGCATCTTTGCGAAGCGGAACTCAAACACGTCCTGTGCAAAGAGAAAGGGAAGAATATTAAAACATAACATCTGTAAGAGGGCAATCCTATCAAAAATTCTAACAAATATATTTTTTTTAGGAAATTCAAAAAATTTCCCAAAATAAGCATATATTATTCTATTATTCAAGTTTAATTAATTACTTTATATTTTATTTTTATTATAATAATTTGAGTAGGCGGCTAATATCAAAAAAATTTTTTTAAATTTTGTAAAATACACAAATTTTAATGTAATTTCTTTTAAATATATAACTATATATATATATATATATATATATATATATATATATATATATATATATATAATAAATTACAACAAATAAATTACAAGTAATTACAACAGTACACATAAAACATAGATTATCTAAAATTTTATATATATAATTACTCTTAGATCAACCAGTTCATATCAACATACTTCATTTTCTACAATCAAATAAAAATATAAACAAGAATATTTAAAATACTGAAATCAGTAATAGCAATAAAAATAATAAAAAAATAACTGATATTATCTCAAATAAAAAAAAAAAAAAATATATATTTTTATTATTATTATTATTTTAAATTATACATTTTTTAAATCATTCTCAGTTTGACTAGGCTATCTCCAATTCTCCATTTTCTCCAATCAAGTAAAAAAAATAAAATAAAAATGTGAAACATTAAAATAAGTAATAAATTATTATTATTATTATTATTATTATTATTATTAACAACAACAACAACAACAACAACAACAACAACAACAACAACAACAACAACAATAATAATAACTGATATTATCCAAATATATTTGTTTTAATTTTATTAAAATATTTTTCAAATCACTCAAATTTGACTAGGCTGATATTAGAAGCAAATAATATCAGGCTTCATTTTCTCTAATCAAGTTAAAAATAAAATAATATATTGATATAATATTATTATTATTATTATTACAAGATTATTAAACTTACATTTAAAATATTTTTTTAAATCACTCTCCATTTGACTAGGGTGAAATTGGAAGCAAATAATATCAGGTTTTATTTTCTCCAATCAAGTAAAAAAAAAAGAAAAAAAAAAGAATGTGAAATATTAAAATGAGCAATAAATTAATATAAATATAGCTGCAAGCAGCAATTACGGGGCCAAGCACAAAAGAGGCAGAATGAGGAGCTAAGCATGGCAAGGAGCAGCAGACCGACTACAAAAATGAGTAATTAAGATCATTTTAGGATAAGATCAATTGAAATGGCTGAAAAATCATAAATACAACCAATCGTAATAAAATTTAATGGCTTATCACTTTTGACCAACAGGTGGTGCTGTTTTCAAATTGATGTGACGTGTTCTGTGTGAAATGACAATGACACACACAAAGTTTGCCATCATTATGTCAAAGCTTTGCAGAGATACAGCCTCAGATGTAGTTTGGCATCTTTCCAGCAAATTCGTTGATACTCTAAACGAAAACGGTTTCGTGTATCGACACGAAATTCATAACTTTTTGCCAGCATGGTCTGAAGATGATCTGAGTCAAATTTGGTGAAGATTGGACTAACGGTCTAGGAGGAGATCGAAAAAGTAGGTTTTGTACATTAATCAAAATGGAGGACAGGAAGTTTGGCCAATTTCGGCATAATGGATATCAATGTTCTCGGCTTGACCCAAAGAATCTATTGGCATCAGTTTCATTACAATAGGCTAATGTAAACAGAAGTTATTAGCATTTTTGTAAATTTCATTATTAATGTTTAGTGAATGGCGTATTACTTCTGACCCATAGGTGGCACTGTTACCAAATTGATGTGGCTTGGTCAGAGTGTGGTGACAATAGCACATATAAAATTTGGTGTCAATATGTCAAAGCTTTGCAGAGATACAGACTCGGATGCAATTTGGCATCTTTCCAGTAAATTCGTTGATGCGCTAAACGAAAACGGTTTCGTGTATCGACACAAAATCCATAACTTTTTGTCAGCATGGTCTGAAGATGATCTGAGTCAAATTTAGTGAAAATTGGACTAACGGTCTAGGAGGAGTTCGAAAAAGTAGGTTTTCCACATGAATCAAAATGGCGGACAGGAAGTTCAGCCAAAATTGGCAAAATTGGTATCGGTGTTCTCAGCATGACCGAAGGAATCTATCAAAATCAGTTACATTTCAATAGGCTAATGTACGCAAAAGTTATTAGCATTTTTTTAAATTTAGTTATAGCTTTTGACCACAAGGTGGCGCTGGCCCCAAAATTTTTATGTACATTCAGGGCATGGTGCCGAACATTTTTGTAATTAATGTCGAAACGATACGCTAATCCGTTCTCAAGATACAGCATTTTAAAGCTAAATTCAAAATGGTCGACACCCAAAATGGCTGACATGGGAAAATTGGATATGGTTCGACTCGGTATGACACACCGAATCTAAAGAGACCAGTTTTGTGATTTTTGGACAAATCATTCAGACGTTATAAAGAAAAATAGCCATTTTTCGTATCTCCTGACCACTAGGGGGCACTGCACCGAAACACTGCAGGTAGGCTCAGGTCATGCTTGTTATAACACACACCAAGTTTGGTGTCAATATGACAAACTGTTACGGAGATATAGCCTCACATTGATTTTTGCTAGCTTTTCGTAGAATTCTTTCGCGTGTTATTCGTGAACGGCTGGACGAATCGACTTGAATTCCATAACTTTTTGCCAGCATGGTCTGAAGATGATCTGGATCAATTTTTGTGACAATCGGTGCAACGGCCTAGGACGAGTTCGAAAAAGTAGGTTTTACGAACAATTGAGAATAGCGAAAAAACTAAACCTTACGATTTTTGAATTTTGGTGTCCATTCGACTCGGCATAAGCCAAGGAATCAGAGGAAAAAAGAATTTTTGTTGTGTGGCTTACGGTTCAAACGTTATTAGCATAAATCTTTTGAAAGTTTGGACAAGTGGTGGCGCTAGAGAGTTTGAGTTAGAGACTCCAAACTTGCTATGGTTAATGTTGAGACTGTCCTCTATCAGTGTGCAAAATTATACAACTTTCCCGCAAGCGGTTCTATGGGCTGCCATAGACTTGCGGCGGAAGAAACGGAAGAAGAAGAAGAAGCAGAATAATAAGAACGGCAACAGATACAATAGGTGCCATCGCACCTTCGGTGCTTGGCCCCTAATAATAATAACAACAACAACAATAATCTGATATTATCTAAACAAAAAGAAAAAAAAATTATTATATGTTTTAATTGTATTTAAAATATTTTTAATCATTGTCAGTTTGACTAGCCTGATATTAGAAGCAAATAATATCACTTTATTTTCTTTAATCAAGTAAAAAAATAAATAAGAATGTAAAATATTAAAATGAGCAAAAAATTAATATAATAACAACAACTGATATTATCTAACTAAAACATTTAAATTTAATATTTAAAATTTTTTTTAAATCACTCTCAGTTTGACAAATAATATCAGGCTTCATTTTCTCCAATCAAACAAAAAAAATAAATAATTAATAATATTTAACATACTAAAATTAGTAGTAATACTAATACTAATTAATATACATTTAAAAAAAATAAATGTTATCAACATATAAATCAATCTAGTTATCAGCAAAAACAATTACTAGATAGGCTGAAGGCTAAGAAACCTGTCTCTGACATGTCCAGGTTAAATCCACGTGACATTTTGCACAAAAACAGAAGCCTATTTTAAGATCATCACAGAGGCAGCCGAGTTCACGTACCTGCAGTTTTCGAGCCATGGCGACCACGTCGTGATCAGGTGGGTTGTACTTGTAGCAGTTGGAGAACATGAGTCTCACATCAGCGCTGAACTGCTGGGCATCTCTGTACTCACGCTCGTCCATCTTCCTCTGAGAAACACAAAACAGAGAAGTACTACATCATCTCAGATTGCTTTAATGCTACCAGGACTTTTCCTAAGCCAAAAATCAGCAGTGGAAGCATGTATATATCCAAACGGATCACCTTGATGGTGCTGAGGTCCATGGGGTGTTTGATAATATCGTGGTAGTCGTGCAGGCCCAGTGTTGACGCGTCCACAGGTTTGTAGAAGGGCCAAGCGTACGCAGCGTGTTTTTTGGACAGCAGTTCTTTAAGGACGCCACTGCAATAGCGAAGCTGCTTGCTTAGTTTCCCCCGCCGCGACGGCTGATGGGGCCGTATTGAGTCAGGCAGGTCCTTACGTGGAGGTTTGATGGGACGACGGGACAGGGGTCGCCCTAGGACGGGCTGGAGGTGGGTGGGGTCGTTCACGCCCATGCTGGGTGAACAGTCCACGGGCATGGAGGAGAGCGAGTGCGGCATCTCTCCGATCGAGCCGTGACCTTTCCCCATGCCTCCCATTCGAGCACCTGCTGTCACAGGGAAGCTGAGTGTAGTGGGAGTGGTGGTGTCGGCTTTACGCTTCACACCCTTCTTCTGCGGAGAGAACAAAGACATACGGCTCTCATTTAGTGCTAGATACTCAAGTGAACCTACCAGCAGCTGAAAATGTTTGAAAGCAACATTTTTAGTGAATAATTAATAAAACTTCACGTCTGCTCCTTAAGCATTTTTATTGAAAAGCTTCAGAAGGCTTGAAATATTGCACACAAGTAGCATGGGCTAATCTATGGTGTATTTTTACACCAAATACTGATCATATGAATATATAAAATAGAAGTTGTTTTTATTATAATAACGCATTAATTAAATAAAAAAGAAATAATACATTAAAATGATTAAATACACAAAAAAGCCTCTTATGCTCACAAAAGCTGATAAGAAAAACAGTAAAAATAGTAATATTGTGAAATATTATTACAGTTTAAAATATCTGTTTTCTATTTGAATATATTTTTAAATGCAATTTATTTCTGCCATGTAAACCTGGATTTTCAGCATCATTTCATGTTCAGTGTCACATGATCCTTCAGAGAATCATTCTAATATGCTGATTAATATGTTGATTTGGTGCTCAAGAAACATTTTTATTATTATCAATGTTGTAACCACTTTTTGATTGGTTTTAATATATCTGTTGAAGCTGATACATTTTTAAATTGTTTAATTATTACTTTTTAATTAATACATTTTTATTTAAAAAAAGGAACAGCATTTATTTAAATGCATTTATATTTAAGAATGTAAAAGCCTTAACTGTTACTTGTGCAGTTTGATGCACTCTTGATAAACAAAAGTATTAATTTAATTTTTAAAAAAAAAAATTTACATAACATTAAACACACAGATATAAAAAAAAATAATATATGTATTTATTTAATTTTATTTAATTTTTATTATCATTAATAAATGTACATAACACTGAATAAACAAATATAAATAATATAATAATAAATATAAAATAATATTTACTCATAAAGTAAATATATTTTATTTTATATATTTTTTTTATTTTATTTACTTATTAATATAACTAAATTTTCAAACCAGTGGGTGTATATTTATTTATTTCTGTACATATTTATTTATATTATTTTTTATATTTTTTTTATTATTATTATTAAATAATAATTTATACTATACTTCATTATAAAACTATATAATATTAAATAATACAATATAACACAATATAATACAATACAATATAATATAATACAATATAATGGACCTAGGGTTGTCAAAAGGGACCGGGTTCGTTTAAAAGCCACTTGTGTCGGTGGATCCCTAATACATCTGCATATAGACGGATCCGCTGACAGACGCGACTTTCAAACGCTCCCGTTGGGCTTATGTGTGAGCGCTCGGTGAGGAGCGTGAATCGCTTCATTATAGCCAATCACAGTCATGTCTGTTGAGCGCGTGAACACTATGGCCAATCAGCGATGTTTAAAAATCGGCTCAACAGCGCTCAAATGTGAGCGGGAAATGGACGTTTTTAAAATTTCAGGTACCTTTTGACAACTCTAAATGGACCAACAAGTAACTTAAGACGAGCCAGATGATGATTTCCAGTATCAGCCATGTAAAACATCACAGAGTGATGCTCTGAAACATGTGTGTATGTACTTTTGCAGTGGGTTGGGTGGGTGGTGGGGTCATCAGTTGTGGAGGTGGGCCGCTGCTGCTCAGCAGGGTCTGTGGAGGCGTGGAAAACCGTGAATCTGGCGTGTCGGGTGAAGAAGGAGAGTACGCCGACTGAGACACGGCAGGCACCTGGTGAGCTGACGTAACACTTCCTCCTCCTGATAGAAATACAGCATACGTTTTGCAAATGTGACAGACTGGTTGGTTGACTGACTGCTTTACATGTCAGTCTGGCGATATCTCCTTGTCTGAATATCCCAGGCCAGAATTAGCTACAAATGTGATGCTACAAATTATATGACCGTGAGCTCACCTCTGCCTCTACGTCCTTTAATGGTTTTTGCTCCTCTGCCTTTAGGGGTAGGAGGGGGCAACTCAATCTCTTCCTGTGGCATCTGGGCAACCTTCTGTAAGAAGACCTTCTCTAGAGACTGAGCCATCAGCACAATGTCATCTGTAGGCTGAAAAACAATTCACAATGTACACTTCTGTAGAAAATTGTAAAAACGACAACAGTTGCTCAATAGATGTTGAAATGTAAATGTACAGTACCATTCAAAAGTCTGGGTCTGGGAGTTTTGGAAACGTTTATGCTCACCAAGGCTGCATTAGCTTAATTAAAAATACAATAAACTTGTAAAATATTATTATATTTTAAAACGTGTTTTCTCTTTAAATACATTTTAAAATGCAATTTATTTCTGTGATGCAAAGCTGAATTTTCAGCATCAGTTGCTGGATCGATGTTGATATGTGAATGCACACTTCCATACAAAGGTTTGGGTTTGGATGTTTTGGAAATGTTTATGCTCACCAAGGCTGCATTTATTTCATCAAAATACATTAAAATTGGAAAATATTATTACAATTTAAAACATGTGCTTTCTATTTGAATATAGTTTAAAATGTAATTTATTTCTGAGATGCAAAGCTGAATTTTCAGCATCAGTTGCGGAATCGATGTTGATATGTTGATATGGGTTTGGAAAAATCAGAAGCTCACAAATATTATTGTAATTTAAAACATGTATTTTTTATTTGAATATACTTTAAAATGTAATTTATTTCTGTGATGAAATGCTGAATTTTCAGCATCAGATGCTGGATCGATGTTAATATGTGAATGCCTTGAACTATTACAATTTAAACGTGTTTTCTATTTGAATATATTTTAAAATGTAATTTACTTCTGTGATGCAAAACTGAATTTTCAGCATCATTACTCCAGTCTTCAGTGTCACATGATCCTTCAGAAATCATTTTAAAAAAATCCTCATTCTATGGTGAATAGTAAGTTCAAAAGAACAGCATTTATTATTTATTAAATCTTAGTAACATTACAAATGTTTTTACTGTCACTTTTGATCAATTAATTGCATCCTTGAGATATATATATATAAAATATGTATATTAATAAATGCATGGTTTTGACATGTTTAAACCGCGTACGTCTACTTCAAATGACGTATATTCTCCATATGTCACCTATAACCGCTTGAATTTCTCACATTTCATTTTAGTGCTTAATAACACAGCAATTATATGAAATGACTATGTTTCTGTTCTAACCTTTAGGTAATGCCTAACGAGCACTGCGGGATGTTTCCAAGGCAACACACACCTTATTGTAGATGTAACAGTTGGTGAACATGGTATTGAAGTCCTGCAAGCATTCGCTGGCAGTGCGGTAGTAGTTATTCTCCAGTCGTTTCTTGATTGAGCCCATGTCCATCGGCTGTTTGATGATCTTATGGTAGTCCTGAAAGCAAAAACAGGAAATAATATCATTGGAGATTATACTATGTGTGCATATGAATATGAGAAGGACTATTGGT
This sequence comes from Labeo rohita, assembly GCF_022985175.1. Taxonomy (NCBI): domain Eukaryota; kingdom Metazoa; phylum Chordata; class Actinopteri; order Cypriniformes; family Cyprinidae; genus Labeo; species Labeo rohita. The sequence continues at coordinate 4,300,348 of NC_066884.1, forward strand.
AATATGATACTCTATGTGTCACAAGATGACAACAACGTGCAGAAGATTTCTGGATAGATAGACTAGAAAAAATAAAGCACACTGTTTTGGACTGACATGAAGGGTGGCTGCAACTGTGAATTTAACAATTTACTCCTATAGCCATATTGAGATCCCATTATCGCTGGAATTTAACCATATAGGGGCTCAAAAATGAAGATACCAGAAGAAAAGTTTGTTAAGACCCAAAATCTAAAAGGACATTAAGATATCTTTAATACTGCTTAAGTTATAAGCATGCAAACTTTGAAAAAGAAAACCTGAAAAGTGCTTTTTTCCCCATTTTTCAACTGTCGCCATTGGCATTTAATGAAACACAGATTGCTAAAGTCAGCAGATTTTACTAATAGACTTTCCAATCTCTGTGTCAAAATAATATAATGACGCTGCCATCTTTCTAAAGTCATTTTTACCCCTCTATAATCTGGCTCTGAATCTCAGGTGAAAATCATCATTTTGACCCTCCTCTACAAAATAGTGCATTACTCTGCTGTTCAAAAGTTTGGGATCAGTAAGATTTTTAATGTTTTTAACCCTTAAATGCATACCTCGGGTCTTTAGCAACCCAGGGCATCATTTACTACCCTCTCCCTCCTTCATTTTTTAAAGTTTGACATCAGCTTTCTTTCATCAGTATTCCTCAATCTATTCATTATAAACAATAAAACAAGAAAAAAATAATAAAATATAAAAGAACGTCTGTTTTCTGATCAATTTTTTGTAAAAAGTGTATAGGGTCACTAGAGACCCGATGTGTGTAATAGTGTAAGTACATTTTTTGTGTCCAAGTCCTCGAGATGGTACTGTTTGATAGACAATAATGACGTGATGTTTCTCTCATTATTATCGCAGACATAAAACAAAAGAATATCATCAGCAAAAATTTATTTGGTCTGAATGGCGTTACTGCAGAGCAATTTCTGTATGCAACAAAATATAAAATGTCACTGTAAAACGATTGAAAACAATAGTTTTGAGAATATGGTTGAGATCAGGAACGTGAGCAAGATGTTCAATGTACTGTATGTAACAATGATTGGTGAAACGGTCATGCATTTAAGGGTTAAAGAAGACTTTTCTGCTCATCAAGGCTGCATTTATTCGATTAAAAATACAGAAAAATACAGTAATATTGTGAAATATTTTTGCAAAATACAATAGCGGTTTTCTATTTATTATACTCAAAAATAAAATGTATTTCTGTGATGCAAAGCTGAATTTTCAGCATCATTACTTTAGTCTTCAGTGTCACATAAATAATATTTTAAGTATAAATAAATTATATTTTAAAGTATATTAAAATAGAAAACTATTATTGCAATAATATTTCATAATATTAATTTTTTCTGTATTTTACATCAAATAAATGGAACTTTGATAAGCATAAGAGACTTATCTGAGGGTGCAAAAAAATCCAAATATTGAGAAAATCGCCTTTAAAGTTGTTCAAACAAAGTTCTTAGCAATGCATATTACTAATCAAAAATTAAGTTTTGATGTATTTATATAAGGAAATATACAAAATGTCTTAATGGAACATGATCTTTACTTAATATCCTAGTGATTTTTGGCATAAAAGATTTTAGGGTGAATTATTCTCAGAGAGCAAGCGTTCACTCACAGGTAAGTTGAGTCGGACCGCATCCACGGGTTCATGGAAAGGCCATGCGAAATGATGCCGCCACAGCGCTTTCACCAAGACCTTGTGGAGGAACTGCAGCTGATTGGTGGAGCGTCCTTGTCGGCTGGGGTCTGTCACCGGTGGCTGCTGGGGCGGAGGAGGTCCGGGTGGAGGCACGTGGGGAGGAGGCACGTGGGGCAGAGACGGGCTCTCGAAGCCCTCATAGAGCAACGAGGGTTTCCGAATACGCTTGCCCGAACTCTGCTCCATCCCACCAATGACAGACAGCCCTACTCCAACAGAGCTGCTGCAGAAAATTATCAACAAAACACAAGACATGCAGCATTTAGTGTTGAGATTGGAGGACAATGAGTTGCATCTAGAAATTAAATAATGCAATTATAAATAAATAAATAAATGTTTAGTGCATAGTGTAGCCTGAAAAATCCATATTATATACATTACATATATAAAACACACATAAAATATATGTACATCAACTTGACATAGTCACCAATAGTAAGCTACTACTAAATATATTGTAAAGACTTTACTAGAACTAATTTGCTGTAACTAATTTGCTGTAAAGTTGCTTTGCAATGATATGTATCGTGAAAGGCACTATACCAACAAATCTGAATTGAACTGAATTTAATAAAACACAACTAGACAAACATATAAACCAGATCAATTGATAACCCAATATTTGGCCTTTTTTTGGCATAAACCAGTAGCATCAAACAGTAGTGTTAAACTACCTTCATGCCAGTTTCCAAAAATATATACATATATACACATTTGTATTAAACAAAATTAATACTACTACTACTAATAATAATAAATAAATTATATAATAATAATAATAAATAATAATAAATATATATATATATATATATATATTTTTTTTTTTTTATTTATTGGGAATAATGAGCAGGCTTAGATAATGTGCTAAATATTTTACATTTATTTATTTTTTTTTTAATTTAACATGCCAAAATAAACTGCATTTAATTAATGAAAAAATACAATAAAACAGTGATAATGTAAAAATTAAATTTTATATGAACTGTTTTTTTTTTTTTAATTCTTTTAGACTTAATGTGAATTTACTTGCTGAATATAAATAATAATTCATTTTAGTATGGTCAAACAATTATTATTATACATAAAGAGCACATAAATACACACGCATGTATATATTTAAGAAAAATATGTTGTTTATATATTAAACATTTACATATAAATTACACAAATATAAATATATGCACACACACACACATACACACAGTACAAAAAAAATCTGGATGCAAATAATCACGATTAATCGTTTGACAAAGCTAATTAATTTAAAATTAATTTCATTTAATAAATTTACTGACCCAAAACCTTTGAGATATATAGATATATCTATATATAGTTTTGTAACTACATAACAATAAATAATTTTTTACTGGAAATAATAGTATACAATGTCAAACACTACTAAATATTGCTATCTACTGATTAGCATTTTAAACTCATTTTTATTATTCAGTATGACAACCACAATTCATTCCCGTTATTTCAAAAAAAAAAAAAAAAAATGTACAAGGCTTAAAACACATGCACTGGATAAAACCATTAAGAAAATTATTACTGACACATTAATTCAATAGATAACTGATCAGTGCATGGAAACTGTGCATTAGCAGCGAGACAAAATTATCAGTGCATAGTAAAACACACTGTAAAAGACACTACAGCAAATGTCATTCAGTCCGTCCCGCCTATTCTCTGTTTGTAAACAAGCTTTCACTGCATTCATGCCCAATCAGAACAGGACAGCAGCCACATGAATCATCCACCCCTCCCTATCCCTGCACACACACATTTAATAACACCATTCAAATCGCTCATTCACACTGCACTTATACAATTTGACTGCATGCACAAACACAATCACACAGATGCAAGCCATGCAAAACGCTTATAGTGCACACTCACACCACTTTGTAAACAGTCTGCACCGATTAGCATAGTAAAGTTACTACTATATGGCCATGATAAATTAATTTTAATATAGTTAACATAGATGCATGTGCGTTTGCAGGAATAACTAGAGTAACTACTGTATTTTGACAGGAACTGTGGTTACCATGGTGAATAAATGTGTGTTACGGTGTAGCCCTTTAAATGTTGAAGATGGCGGAGGGAAATGATGCAGTACAGATCCACAACACAGTGATGCTCGCTGCATGCTCTTATTTTAATAGCTGGAACTCATTCAAAAAGACGCCGAGCAGTGAGTAACACGAGTTATTTTCCCACTCAAGAAGGAAAATGAACTTGTAAACAAACGCTTTCCTCCCTTTTGCTCATCCTTTGTGATTAAATCCACACACAGGATTAGTTTCTAGGCTCCGAAGGCGCGCCGATACTACCTGTCAAGAGACGGGTTGATGGCCGCCTCCATTCGGATGGATCGGGGTTGTTTTGCGGTGCGGAATCCTGCGTTTTCGCCCCCGTTTTATTGTTATTCAACTCCTTATGCTTGAGATGCCCCGCGCCGACCAGCGAGCAAATGGCGCCTTTCAATTTCCGCTCCTGGGTTTTTATATAAGAACGCCTCTGGCCAATCAGAATTCGTCCCGCCTCTGAAACTGGTTTCTTATTGGCTTAGTGTCAGATCCTTCCGCGGCGGTAGAACCGCCCATGTACAGCGTACTGTGAAGGGAGTTTATTATGTGTGACTCACGGTTACCATCTAGTGAGGATTTTGTGAGGATAAAAACTAAACTTAACGAATTTTAACTGTTTTAATAATAAATAACTATAATAATATTCTAGTCAAGTTTCTGAGTAGATTATTTATACTATTTATTTAATATTAAGCTTCTACACTGACTGAACACGTGATTAAATTATTTAAAAATATATCTTTCAAAATAAATAAAATATATATTAACCTCCAAGTCTCATATTTATAAGCAAAAATATTTTTTTCGATCCTTGAGACCTTGATCCTTTTTTTTCCTGCAAAATTCAGTTTCTTATTCACCGATTTAACTTTTATTTTGTATAGATGTGACAATGCAAGTCTATATGAATATGCCTTACACTGTGTGCATAATTATTAGGCATGTTGATAATCTGGTCATATTTTTTTCCCAAGCACATTTTACCAATTCCAAACCACAACAATCTTAATAACTACTATTAATTTTGTATTTAATCATTTGTAAGTGATATATAATTGTCCGTGAAGGCTGGAAGTGAAAAACTCCTTATATTCAGGTGTGCATAATTATTAGGCATGTTTTCTGTTACAGATAAAATGAGCCAAAAAAATATTTAACCCAGACTGAAAAGTCCAAATTATTAAATGCCCATGAGAAGAATGCAATACTAATGCATTACAAGAATTTGCAAAGTTAAAGCTTGACCATTGGACAGAGAAATGCTTGTTGAGTCTGCATGGTCAGAAAAAACAGGTGGAGAAGAAAAGATGCATGTTAACTGCAAAAGAATAAGGAATTAAGGTGAAGAATTAGGTGTGACACCATCAGGAACCGTTTAGTCTCCAGCGCCACCATTTTCCAGAATTGCAACCTACCTGGAGTCTTCAGAAGTACAATGTGTCAGGTTCTCAGAGACTTTGCTTGGTAAAAAATCCTAAAAAATGCCCCTGACGTAATAAGAATAACAAGCTGACGTGTTGTGAAATACATGAAGACAGTTTTTTTTTTTTTATAGGCTTTATAGACAGGTAAGTTGAGAGTGACTCTTGAAGGACAAGCATCACATTCTCTTGTACCTCTGATTCAAGAATTTATCTTCCAAAATTTGGCAACACTGTCTTCATATCAACATGCCTAATAATTCTGCACACAGTGTATTTAAGCACAGGATTTTTTTTCAATTATCAATGGTCTTAAAATGTCTTAGAAGAGTATGGAATCAAAAATGATGTACATTCTTTAAAAAATGTTCATTGGTAGCGCTTTATTTCATTAACAGATCATTATTAAACATTATTGGGCAAACACATAGCATGTCCATAATCAACATCTGTTAAGCAATAATGTTTAAAAATGCCACATTAAATAACTGTTAATTAAAAATATGAACATATCAACCACAGAAAAACACAAATGCCATAACCAAAAAAACAAAAAACAAAACGGTTGCAGTACTTTGCTGGGAAAGTGTATTACAAGTGATTTACTAAGCCCTGGCTAACAGTATATGGGTGAGTCTCAGGAAACATGTCAAAAACAGGATGTATTTTATCCAGGAATAAAAAGGAAAATAATAAATAGGAAGTAAAAGAAAAAAATCCTAATTTTAAAGCATTTACTACAACTAAAAATACAATTGTGCAACTGAATGCTATGCATTACATAATACATGGGAAATATAATACATGTCATACAATGGATACTCTCGTAAACACTGTGAAATATAATATGTTTGCAGTAGTTACTTTTTGTGCATGTTATGCAATTTTAAGGCATTGTTTTATATGAAGTTCCTTCTGTGTACTTAATGAGAATCACTAATGGGGGAAACGAGAATTGTAAAGCTCAAAAGTAAACCATGTGTGAGTTGGGAAAAAAATAAGTCGCAATGCGAAAAACCCTAAAAACAGGTTATAAATTAAGGTTTGTATGTGCAAAAAATAATTTCGATAAAAAACATTTATTTTCATGTGGGAGGAAACGTGGACATATTTTAGTGAGATTCACCCATATCTTTTCTCGCATTTTTTGTGATATTTACACCTAATTTAAAAATACTAGTTGCATAATTGAAAAGCTGAGAAATATGTGCTAATGGAGGAAAAATGTATAGATTTGTCATCTGATTTGTGCTGGTATTATATGACAGCTGAGACTAAACGAAGAGCAGCTATTCTAGATCACTGGCTGGAGTTTGTAACGTCTTCTGTGTTGCGATGGATTGAAGTATTCTGTTGTTTCACAAACTCTGCATAGAATCCATTTTTGGCTTCCAGTTGTTCGCGCTTCCCCTCCTCAGCAACTTCTCCGTCTCGGAGGAAGATGATGTGATCTGCGTTTTCAACACCGCTCAGTCTGTGAGTGATAAGCAGCACCGTACAGTTCTTCAGCTCCTTACGCAGAGCGTGTAACACCTGGGAAAAAGTGTACGATAACCCAAGATCAGAATAAAAATCACACCTAAGGAGCTACTAATCAAATCATCTCAATATTTTTCAAACTTAGGCAATGTTTTGTATAAATACATCATTACCAATTAGTTCTTACATGCCTTTAAATGTTCTTTTTACCCCAGAGGAACGATAATTTCAAACAAAAGCCATTTTATCAAAATAGATTTTAATTTGTGCAACTGCACGAAATAAAACTAAAAAAAAAACACAACTAAATGATATATACACACTGCTTTCCCAAAATTCGGAAACACCCTAGAAAAGTGGGGTTTTGGACAATATTAGCATGAATCCTTTTTAATTTGTGATAATTTTTCACTGACAAGGGACAACACAAACTACGAAAACATATTTTATTACATAAACAGTTTATACATAGAAAATCGTAAATTTTTGATTCATCAAAATATCCACCATTCGCAGCTATTACAGCTCTGCACAGTCTGGGCTTAAATTCATTGTATTACTTAACTAAACTTAATTGGCAATCAATTGTTGAAGTTATTAAGGTGTGCTGACCCAAAAATCTTTTAAAAACCTGGGCCAAGTTTAAACCAGTAACCAGGCATCACAGCTGGCAAAGAGGCATGTCTGACTTTGACATATATATATATTGCCATTATTATGTAATCAAAATGAAAATTATTATTGCTGCTCTTCAATGATAATGTCAAGTTACTTTAATGTATTTGCACCAAAAAATGACATGGATTTATGCTGATATTGTCCAAAACCACACTTTGCCAGGGGTGTTTCCAAACTTTTGGAGGACAGTGTATATATATGTATATATATATATATATATATATATATATATATATATATATATACACATATGTATATATTTACCCATATGTATTTTACAAAAAATGCATTTAATGTGATGCAAATCCTCATTAAACAGAGTTCTCAACTGATTCATTAAGGCAGTTTGAAATGATTCAAAAAATTAACTTATTACTACTGAAATTTAAATCAAAGATGTAAACTACAAACATTTGTTAACCTAGACTAATGATATGCTCTTTAACAATCTTAATAGCCAAATTTAGTTATTCTGATTAAATGTAATTGCAATATTCATAATGCTGCTTAATGCTAAATTATTGCAAACATACTGGGAATATTCAACACATGAGCCCTAGTGTACATGTGAAGGGTTTTCCACATCATTTTAATCAGGTGTTGTTTTTATGGTGTATGTGGCATTAATAAGCATGCATCTTACCCTGTGTTCACTCTCGGTGTCCAGGGAGCTGGTGGCATCATCCAGCACTAAAATCTGCGGTTTCTGAATCAAAGCTCTAGCGATGGCAATACGCTGCTTCTGACCTCCGGAGACCTGACCGCCCTTTTCTCCAGCATCTGAGAAACACAATACAACATGTGTTACTTTCTCAATCAACTTTAAAAGCTCACCCTAAAATCCTCTGGAGTGAATGGGTGCTTTCAGAATGCGAGTCTAAACAGCTGATAAAATCATCACAAAAATCTACAAATCCATTATTAAGAGGTTTTTAACTTAAAACAGTTGCTTATGGCTAAAATATGAGTCTCTTATTCAAAATATTGCTTTCTTCAGTAATTAAGTCTGAATCAGGAGAGAAATATGCACAGATAAAACAAGCAAAAACAGTTCTAAACAAATATGTTGGAGGATTGTGATGTGCGAAGACAATTGGAAACAGACTTTTTAACTGGATGAAGCATTATTATGGAATATGGAGTCGTATTTTGGTCAGAAGCAACAGTTTATCGATAAAATTGCTGACGGCACCCATTCACTGCAGAGGATCCATAGGTGAGCAAGTGCAGTAATGCTAAGTTTCTCCAAATCTGGCTGAGGGTGAATACATTTTCAGCAAATTTTCCTTTTAAGGTGAACTATTACTTTAAAACTCACCTGTGTCATATCCTTTAGGTAAACTATTAATGAAGTCATCTGCATTGGCCTGCTTGGCAGCAGCACGCATTTCTTCATCAGAGGCATTTTCTTTGCCGTATTTGATGTTTTCCCGCACGGACCGAGCAAACAGAACTGGCTCCTGCGACACAACACTGATCTGAAGAGGGTGGAAATTAAATAAGGTCAGTAAACAAAGAATAACCGGTCACTTTTACTTATATAAATGCAGATATTAGTACACTCTCAGAAAAAAGGGTACAAAAGATATCACTGTGGCAGTACCCTTTCAAAAGGTACTAAAAATGTTACCATTTACGTTCTAACATGTACTACTATGCATCCTTTAGGTATAAATATGGTACAAAACTGCACCTTTTGAAAGAGTACCACACCCTCTTGACAGCTTTTGTACCTTCTGAGAGTGTATATAGGAAAAAATAGGATTACCTTCTCATGCAGATATTGGTCCTTGTACTCCACCAGTGGCTTCTGGTCCAATAAAATCTTCCCATTTTGAGGCTGGTAAAATCTCTCCAGCAAACTCACAATAGTGCTTTTTCCAGAACCTGATGGACCCACTAGGGCCGTGATCTGGCCTGGCTTCAGCTCAATTGAAACGTTCTAAAAAGAGCAACAACAAATTATTTAAATATAAAAAATGTAAAAAAATATAATACAATTTAAAATATTTATAACTGTATATCTGTAAATCTTTTTTGCCATTACAGCATGGAGAATGAGAGTTTTTCATTGCAAAACAGTAATGAAAACATTAATATGTCTTTGTCATGTCATTTTCATAATGCAAAACAGACATTTTTTTACTGAGCTTTTTTAATAATACACACCTTCAGCACATTTGTGTCTGGTCGCTTTGGATAAGCAAAGGTGATGTTTTTGAATTGCACATGTCCCTTTAGAGTTTTAGGAGCGAGTGATCCATCGGGAGGAGTATCGGGTGTTCGGTCCACGTACTCAAAGATTTTCTCTGAAGCACCGACTGCCTTCTTTACATGCGGCCAGTATGACATCAGTACCTGTGATAGAAAAGGCATTGATTTAAAGCCACAAAAGCAAACTAAAAGTGGTGTTTTCCTATGCAAAAGTCACCACAGCAGTGGTAGGATTAAATACTAAAAGTTTAATACTAAGCATTAGGCGTTTACAGTGATGATTGTTTATTACCTCCACAGCTGATGTGAACTGAAGCTCGTATAGCACAAAGGACACCAGATCACCGCTGCTGACATCACTTCCTGTCACAAGCCGTCCTCCATAGTATAGTATGCTGACTTTTAAAGCCAGACTGGACATCTGAAAAATGCACATTTGATTTCAAACATTGACTTCAAGATGCATTAGAAATGTAGTGTATATATTCATGCAAATTGCTTTAATATACAAAGCAGTTCTTCTAAAGCAGAAGTGCTCAAACATTTTAATGCAAATACTTGATTGAGGGCCGTTGGGTCAAGTGTACATGTTGCATTACATCAAACTATATTATATTAAAAAGTATTACATTTTAAATAATTTAACAAAAATGTAAAACATTTAATTCACTTCTATAGTTTTCTGACATTTCAATGCAGAATTAAAACAAGAAAAATGTTAAAACACATATAAATTAGAAATTAAGAAATGCATCAATGGCATGTTTTATTTCTACAGTATTTTCTTCCCTCCACTTGTGATATGGCATGGCGGGCCAAATCAAAGGTCGTCATTACACCAATAAAACACTTACACTATTGGTCCAAGTTGAGGCAGCGTATGCAGCGGCTTCCACTTTGTTCAGTGCGTATGTGTCCTCTAAGCACTTCCTGTACCTTTCGGTCTCTCCGTCCTCATTTGCAAAGCTCCTTACTGTCTTCATAGAAGAGAAGGTTTCCGTGGCAACATCATTGGCCTTGGCGAGAGATTCTTGCACTTGTTTAGAAAGTTTCTGAGGGAAAAACATGATCACACATCAACACAAATGCTCTCGATGAACTTGACGAACTAAAGAAAACCAGCAGTAAATTAGAAGGAGTCACTGGAAACTTTAGCACACCCAACATCATTGTATAATCAAAAATGACCCAATTATTTTACGCACATTCTCTGTGCTGATTTTTTGTGCATGATTTATTTCCAACAGAAGTCTTAAGGATAGACACTACTAACAAAACCACTGTTTTGATTCTGTTTTTGTTTCTGTTTCTGGACGGTTTTGAGATTTTAGACTGATTTGCTTTCATAATGTCTTCTTTCAGAATAGTTGCCTGACACAGAAGAGTTTTTATTTTCTCTTGCATTTCATCAAAAATATCTTAATTCGTGTTCTGAAGATAAGGACAAATTTCTCATCGGTTTGGAATGACATGAAGGTGAGTAATTAATAACAGAATTTTTATTTTTGGGTGAACTATCCCTTTAAAATATTAGCCTACAATCTCATGTATGACTTTTATACAGTAAAAGTAGAACTATCTACTGTTCTTCAGAAAAATCCTTCAGGTCCCACAAATTCTGTGTTTTTTCAGCATTTTTGTGTATTTCAACCCTTTCCAACAATGATTATATGATTTTGAGATCCATCTTTTCACCCTGAGGACAACTGAGGGACTCATATGCAATTATTACAGAAGGTTCAAACACTCACTGATGCTTCAGAAGGAGAAATCATTTTTTTTATTTTGCCTAAATATCTTTTTTTTTTTTCATTTAGTACTGCTCTTCAGAAGCTACAGAAGATACTTACAGAAGACAAAATCAGTTAAATGTACACCAATCTTCAAATTCAAAAGGATATTTAACCATCTGGCTCTTAATGCATCGTTTTTCCTTCTGAAGCATCAGTGAGTTTTTGTACCTTCTGTAATAGTTGCATATGAGTTGTCAGTTGTCAGTTGTCCTCAATGTGAAAAGACGGATCTCAAAATCATACAGTCATTGCTGGAAAGGGTTCAAATACACAAAAATGCTGGAAAACCAAAGAATTTGTGGGACCTGAAGGATTTTTCTGAAGAACAGCAGGCAGTTTAACTGTTCAGAACAAACAAGGGACTCATGAACAACTATCACTAAACAAAAAAAAAAACACAGCTGTGGATCATTCAGGCTTTAAAACAGTATTAAGAATCAAGTGTATGTAAACTTTTGAACAGGGTCATTTTTATAAATTCAACTATTATTTTTTCTTGTGAACTACACGTACAGTAAACATCTTTTATGTTATTCAGGTCAGTACTAAATAAAAAAATAACATACAACCCTTTTATTTTGGTCAAATAATTAACATTTTGCAGATTCTTCAAGGTGTATTTAAACTGTACGATTAATAACAATCTAACCTGGTAAAACTGTCCGGAAAATTCTGGGATAATCCAGATGATGGGGAGGCCGAGTATGGTGAAGATGGTCAGCGTAGGGGAGAGTAGCACCATGGACCCCAACAGGAAGATGACACGCATAAAGTACCACATGAGCAGACTCAACTTCTCACTCAGAGACTCACTCATGGTGTTGGTGTCGGTGGTGATGCGAGACACAATGTCCCCTGAACAGGAAACCGGTAACAGTGACAGCATGCATTAAAACAATCAAAGACACCAACAGTTATATAAGAAAAGACACCACTATTCAAAAAATACAGCTATAATGTAATATGTTTGCGGTTTTACCTGTGGAAGATTTATCGAAGAATGCAATATCCTGCTTCAGCACAGACTGGAAGACGAGTCCTTGGATGGACGTGTGTATTCGGCTCATGGTGATGTTGTAGATGAGGTCACATACAAACTCACACACAGCACTGCAGAAAACAGGTGGAAATCTTAACTTGTGCATTTATCTTTAATGCATTTGAGAAGCTGTTACAGTAAAAACTGTATTATTGTCAAATATTATTACAGTTTAAAAGGAATGTTTTCTATTTCAATATAATTTAAAATGTAATTTTTTCCTGTGATGCAAAGCTGAATTTTCAGCATCATCACTTCAGTCTTCACATGATCCTTTAGAAATCATTCTAATATGCTGATTTCCAGCTCAAGAAACATTTATTATTATCATGAATGCTGAAAAAAGCTTAATACTTTTGTGTAAACTGTAACACATTTTTATAGGATTCTTTTATAAGTAGAAAGTTCAAAAGAAAATGCTTATTTGAAGCTTCATAAATGTCACATTACACTAAATGTAACATTATAAATGCCTTTACTGTCACTTTTATTGTTGTATTTGCTTTGCAGTGTCTTACTGACCTAAACTTTTAAATAATAGTGTTCAAGATTGTCTTTTTTGTCTTACCTCATAACGGTCATCAGTGTCATGACCGTGATAGCATGATTAAAAGCCTCGGGTTCATCTTCATTCATGATCCAGTCTGTCATTTTACCAGTGTAATGAGGAATCGCCATTTCACCTGTAGGACAACATGCATGGAAATCTGCATGTTAACATTGATGCCTACATATATAGGATCACTGACCCCCACTATTCTGCAATCAAAACATTCATATGTCCAATATCTATAGAGAATAGTCAATATGTTCAATATAGTTGCTGAAAAGTCCATATTTGCTTTGTTTGCAAACTTGGCATGATTTTGTGTGCTAAACAATTATCGTTGCAAAAAAAATGACCAAAGTGAAACTAAAAGTAACATTAGATCATATTTAACTTTCTTTCATTTGTCAGACTAGTTTTAAATGACACTGTAGGCTAGATTTCAAGGTAATTATTTACAGATCATGTCATGTGAAAGCCAGATATGTCGTGTGAAATGTTTTTTTTATGGCCGATGCAGAGCCAGATAAATTCATTTAAAACAACAGCTATTTTATACAATATTTACTTTCATTTATTTTGGAAAAATTATTAAAATTATTGATTAAAATTTAATAACATACATTTGATTTTAATAAATAAACAATGCATCTAACAGTATTATAGAAGTAAAAAGTTAATGTTTGTAAATAATACTTTTAAAATATTTATAATATTATTTTTTACAATATAAAATGGGTCTTTATATATGAAAATATGCAGTGGTGGGCAGTAACGAAGTAGTTGTAATTCGTTACTGTACTTAAGTACATTTTTCAAGTATCTGTACTTTACTGGAGTACTTTTATTTTGAGTAACTTTCACTTTTACTTCATTACATTCCAAAGCGTAAGATCGTACTTTTTACTTCACTACATTTCATAAACATATCGTTACCTCTTATAATATATCACATGCTCTGAGACGCACAAGCGGTGTCTGATTCATGAACAAACTGATTCTTTTCAATGAACCTGTTAATCTGATTCGCCAATCGCACCAAAGGATTCATTCACGAATTGGAATGATCCGATTGCAGCTGTTCTCGAGTCGACAACTCACTGATTCAAATGATCCGTTTAGAGCGAGTCTCCAGTGAACTGAATTCACAAGTAAGAATCGGGAGATCTCGTGCGCGCGCGCGACTGATGCTGCGAAAAGTAAGTTACTAATGTCGAATTTTAGGATTAATTATTATAACTGAAAATCATATTTAGGTCAAAGCTGTCCGTTGTTTAAGGTGATCTGTTTAAGCGTACTGAAATGCTTGAATTAAAAACGGCTTAAATAAAATAACTCATGCACGTTCATATTCCTCCCTGATGTAACGTTAGCAGTTTTATTAAAATGCTACGCATGTAGCGCTACGTGACGTCTGTTTTTATATTGTTTAGCAACAGTATACATTTTTATATTGTTTGGATCAGCTGAAGTAGACAGATATGAATGTTTATTCAACCATACTGAAAATAAGTAAATATTGTTAGCTGATGCTAACTGTGTAGCTGCTTGCTGGTGCTAAGTTGAGATAATTTTTTAGATATAAAGTCCACATATTTTTATTCAACCACCTAGATAGATTACATCCGAGGGAAAAAGAAAGGATGTGATGTTCAGAACATGGTAACTACAGTAATTATTGAAGTGGGAAGTGATGCCCTCTGGGGGCATTTGGCCAGGGGTGTTTTTACATGGACAATATTTGAAAGGAAAAAATCATTATGATAATATAATTATATTTTCCTTAAAATGTTCTTGTTAACTTCAGTCCTTATTCTCAAGTCATATATAACTGTGATGTTATGCAAAACAAGCTTTACTTGTTCACACTTTTTCTTACTGTTGAAAATATGATGGTCAAATCTGTTTTCTCTCAGGTACATTGCTGTGTAAGCTTCACATTGAATATTACTACATCACTCTCGTCAACATAGTCCATATCAACAACAGTAGGATTATAAAAAAATGTGCTGCCTATATAAAATTGCAAAATAAATCTATCAGTACTTTTTTTACTTAAGTACATAAAAAATCGGGTACTTTTGTACTTTCACTCGAGTAAAATTGAAAGAGGAGCACTTTTACTTTTACTGGAGTAATATTTTATTATACGTATCTGTACTTTTACTCGAGTACTCAAATTGTGTACTTCGTCCACCACTGAAAATATGTAGCTGCCTTTTTAATTTTAGGATTGGGGTCCTTTGCACAAGGATCATCATATACTGGGGTACGTGGCATCTAAAGGACTGGAACTGCCTGCTCTATTGCTATATTTTGCAGAATGGCCAAATCAGACTCATAAAATTAAATAGATGTGCATTTATATGTGACCCTAGACCACAAAACCAGTCATAAGGGTCAATTTTTTAAAATTGAGATTTATACATCATCTAAAGCTGAATAATAAGCTTTTCATTGAAGTATGGTTTGTTAGAATATGACAATATTTGTCCAAGATACAACTATTTGAAAATCTGGAATCTGAGGGTGCAAGAAAATCAAAATATTGAGAAAATCACCTTCAAAGTTGTCCAAATGAAGTTCTTAGCAATGCATATTACTAATCAAAAATTATGTTTTGATATATTCACAATAGAAAATATTAAGGATAATTCTGACCCATATTGTCGGCTATTGCTACAAATATACTTGTGCTACTTATGACTGGTTTTGTGGTTCAGGGTCACATATGTATGACACATTTTTACCTAATGAAGAAATAACCACGAAGAAAAAGACGGCTGCAAAGCGTCCACTAAAAGGCTTCATGTATCCCAGCAGCCTTTGCAGCGAAGCCTTCTGCTCCGTCTTCTCTTTTTTGGCTGTTGGGAGGAGAGTGGGAACATGTCGTTTCCACAGCAACAGAGACAAAGCCAACACCGCATAACCCTGAAGGACCTGAAATACAATGCACACATAAAAAATGTCACCGTATCTTCACACCTGACATTTAAAATAATCTTCCAGATGTCTGTACGCCATTTCAATGTGTTAAAACACATCTTACCCCTTGAAAGGTGTGCCAACCCCACACCAGCTCCACTGTGGACTTCTCACAAGCCCAGAGGAAAGATATATACACAGGATAGAGAAGACCGTGAATTATAGCTGTCTGTACACCCTCGAATCCTCTCATCCACGCCGGGCTGCCAGGGTAGGTGAAGGAGATGAAGAGGAGGAGACATGTTCGGAGGAGTCCACCGGCCCACAGCAGGATAAAAGTGTTATTAATGAAAGACGGGGACAGCTGGATAGCACCAATGAACATCACCGCACACACGTCCACACACACTGCCAACAGGGTGAACAGAGGAACGGCCATCTTATCCTTCATCTCCAGCACTGGCAAAGAGGAAACAACATTTAAAACAAATATGTGAATAAAAACAGAACAAATACACTTTTGCAATTAGTAACAACCTGTGTAGGGTGTGCATAAAATAGTCTTTATGACATCACAACATGCCATTATCATGTTACCATGTTTGAAGTAAAACAAATGTAGTTTTTGTTACTGGTTTCGTATAAGTAAATCACTTTCACTTTCACTCTAAAAATGATTTTCATTTATGTTCAATGAGTTTTTGCTTTCTTAACAGTTTATTTTATAACAAAGTAATAGGCAAATGTTTGGTTCATTCAAACACTGAGTAAATGTAAAAATTTCTCAGCACTGCATTTTGACAACAACTTCACTGAGGAGAAACAAAGAAACATACGTAACTTACCTGTTAGTCGATACTACTGAAAACAGCGTCAAAATTAATTTAAAGCTTACAATGTCGTTACAATTATTTAATACATTATAGCTTAAAAATAGTAAATAAACAAGAGAAAAGACAGTACTGCTCGTGTAAACTGCACACAAGGTTCAAAGCTGAAACTGAAAGTAAGATCTGCAAGGAAAATCCCATCTGAGCATAACTACTGAATATTAATTACGCAACGTGACGGCAGCGACGTAGTCCTACCTCATTGGTTGGATGGCAGGCGTCGGTGGGCAACTGGCCAATCAAAGTGGACTTATCTTATATGCATAACGTTGAATGTCCGTAAAAGTCCCGCACAGCTTTCGCTGTTTTGTAACTGTTCTCCTGTGTAAATAGGCGTATTTGACGGCTGCGACTCGTATCGCTGTTTTATCAGGGCTGTCGCGTCACAAATGCGGGTTTTAAGACGTTCTGGTCTCTTCGATTACGTTGCGCAGCGCGGTGCGTGGACGTGAACGACCCTACTGTAACGTCGGCGTGGCCTAATTAATATTCATAAGTGTTCAGTATAACCAGTCTCTATGCTCATAAAGGCTGGATGCAGATAACCAGTACAAATTATGCAGTATTTGCAGTACTTCTTTCTGTCTCTGTGTGTCATGCTTGCATAACTCCAGAAATTGCAAAAAAAAAAAAAACTGAATTTTCAGCATCAGTCCATTCTAATATGCTGATTGCTAATCATTTCATATTATTATCAATGTTGAAAACAGTCGTGCTGGTTATTATTTGTTGTGGAATATATTTATATACTTCCTATCAAAAGTTTTTTGAACAGTAAGATTTTTAATGTGTTTTAAAGAAGTCTCTTCTGCTCACCAAACCTGCATTTATTTGATCCAAAGTACTGCAAAAACAGTAAAAATGTAAAATATTTTTACTGTTTAAAACAACTTTTGCATCCTTGCGAAATAAAATTATTAATTTCTATAATTTATTTTCTTATACCAAGCTTTTGAATGTTATAGTGTATATTGTTACATAAGTTTTTTTTTTTTATTATTTCAGATAAATTCTGATCTTTGGATCTATATATTTAATCAAAGAATCCTTAAATAAGTCTCTTTTGCTCACCAAGCCTGCATTTATTTGATCCAAAGTACTGCAAAAACAGTAAAAATGTAAAATATTTTGACTGTTTAAAATAACTGTCTCTAAAAATGAGATATTGAAGTTTTTGTGGTATTGTCAACTATGTAAAATATACTACCAGTCAAAGGATTTTTAAAGTGTCTTCTGCTCACCAAGCCTGGATTTATTTGTTTCAAAGTAGAGCAAAAACAGTAACATTTTGAAATATTTTATTTTTTTAAATAACTTGTTTTCTATTTGAATATATTTTAAAATGTAATTTATTTCTGATTTCAAAGCTGAATTTTTAGCATCATTACTCCAGTCACATGATCCTTCAGAAATCATTCTAATATTCTGATTTGCTGCGCAAAAACATTTATTATTAGTATTATGTTAAAAACAGCTGAGTAGAATTTGTTCAGGTTTCTTTGATGAATAGAAAGTTCAGAAGAACAGCATTTACCTGAAATAGAAATATTTTGTAGCATTATAAATGTCTTTATCATCATGTCTTTTGATCAATTTAAAGCATCCTTGCTAAATAAAAGTATTAATTTCTATAAGTTATTTTCTTATACCAAGCTTTTGATCTTTGTATCTTTATATTTATCAAAGAATCCTGAAGAAAATGTACTCAACTGTTTTAAATATTGATAATATAATAATAAATAAAATGTTTAATAATAAAAAAATGTTTCTTGAACAGCAAATCATCATATTAGAATGATTTCTGAAGGATCATGTGACACTGAAGACTGTAATGATCGTTTTTAACATGATGAATGTCTTTATTGTCCATTTTAATCAACTTAATGTGTCCTTGCTGAATAAAAGTATTAATATCATTTTAAAAAATCTTACTGACCCAAGACTTTTGAACAGTAGTGTATATATCTATCTTCAAGTGAATATAATGAGAAAAAGCAACACAAATGTGTAAGACTTTTAGCAGGCATATAAAAATGAGATATTAAGTCTGGTTTGAACACAAGGAAGTGAAGGTTTTTTGTGTGGTATTGTTCAATTGTCCTGTCAAATTTCCTTCAACACAATTCATGCAGAAAAATAATTCATAAACAGGTCAAACTCCTGCGATAATAACGACCTTTCAAATTCACACACACACACTCGCTCCTATTCTTTTCCACACAGTGGCAGGAAGTCGTCCAGATATCCGCCGTGGTTTTGAAAAAGAATGAGGGACAAATTCGGGGAGGGAGCTGGTGAGGGTGTAGACATGAACGTTCACATGCCTCACACAGTATTACTGGACTGATGCTGCATCCATCTAAAGAAACCATCCAAGACTCCCTCAAATGAGAAGACACCAGTTCTTGGTCTTGGTGATTCATACTCGAGGGGTTGTAGTGTTGCATCAAAGAGGAACCTGACTAACTCCTGACTCGTCTGTGTGTTCAGACATGCACCTGACTGTAAGACTATCTATCATCTTATGGACTCTGTGCAAATTATCTCAAGGTGAGTCAAATTCAGTTTCCTGTGGATAGAAGTGATGGATGAATGAATAGATGGACACAGATGATTGCTGGTCTTCTAATGACCTACTTATTATAGCTGCAAATGAGAGAGGAATAGTATATAACTTGTTTTTATAACTTAATAAATGTAAAATTTAACCTGAATTTGAAGGAACTTTGTAAAAAGTTATATTAGTAATAATATTTATTACATTGTTTAAAAAATATTTATTAAATTACACATTAACATACAAAAACAAATTAATTATTTTAATTAGTTTATACTATTTTGTAAAAATCTGTAATATTTTTTAAATAAAAAGTTTTTTGTGATATTGTCAACTATGTAAAATACACTACCAGTCAAAGGATTTTTAATGTTTTTTAAAGAAGTCTCTTCTGCTCACCAAGCCTGGATTTATTTGTTTCAATATACAGCAAAAACAGTAACATTTTGAAATATTTTTATTATTTAAAATAACTGTTTTCTATTTGAATATATTTTAAAATGTAATTTATTCCTGTGATTTTAAAGCTGAATTTTTAGAATCATTACTTCAGTCACATGATCCTTCAGAAATCATTATAATATTCTGATTTGCTGCTCAAAAAACATTTATTATTATTATTATTATGTTGAAAACAGCTGAGTAGATTTTTTTCAGGTTTATTTGATGAATAGGAAGTTCAGATGAACAGCATTTATCTAAAACAGAATTCTTTTGTAACATTAGAAATGCCTTTATAATCACTTTTGATCAATTTAAAGCATCCTTGCTAAATAAAAAGTATTAATTTCTATCATTTGTTTCCAAAAAAATGATACTGACTCCTTTTGAATGGTACAATATATATTGTTTCAAAAGATTTTTACTGCAGATAAATGCTGATCTTTGGATCTTTCGATTCATCAAAGAATTCCACTCTGTAGTGTTTAAATATTGATAACAATAATAAATGTTTCTTGAACAGCAAATCAGAATATTAGAATGATTTCTGAAGGATCATGTGACTCTGAAGACTGGAGTAATGCTGAGAATTCAGCTTTTGTCACAGGAATAAATTACATTTTGAAATATATACAAATTATTTAAAATAGTTTAGAAATGTAACATTTTTACTGTTTTTGCTGTACTTTGGATCAAATAAATGCATGCTTGGTGAGCAGAAGAGACTTCTTTAACAAAAAAAAACATTAAAAATCTTACTGTGGTAGTGTATATACAATTTAAAAGTAAACCAGTTGAACTTTCTGTGTTTTGCTGTACAGAATTCTCTTCTATTGTTCAGCTTTTATGGCTTGATTTTGCTTTCACACACCTGTCAAAGCCATTGTCCCTCTCTATTCCATCCCTCATCGCTACAGTAATGCCCTTCAGTCTTCATCCACTCCCATTCCACCCCATTTCCTGTTGCTGTTCGTCTCTTCTGGAAACTTCCTGTTTGTGTCATGCCCCTCGTTTCCTGTTTCCTGAATTCAGGTCAAGGCCCCGCCCCCTCCAGCCAGGATGATGCTGAATATCTTTAGTTATGTGGGCCCTTTAATAGCTCAAAAACATGCTTGACATTGATACGTGTTCTACTCGTTTCTATGACATGATAATCATACCTACTTTTGCTTTCCCTAAAAGCCTCCCCTAGTGATCCATACAGCAGCTGTAGGGAAGGAAAAAGGTGCCAGGCCAAGTTTGGGAATGGAGTATGTGATGAGGAGTGCTCCAAGTCTGAATGTCTGAGAGATGGATTTGACTGCCTTAAAGACAAAGGCACCTGCATGTAAGAAAGCAGCATAGCACATGCTAATATCACATAAAAAAAATAATTAAAAAAAATATAAATAAATAAATAAATAACAGGAGAAGTAACTCCAGTTGTGGACAAAGTACAGATATCTAACAAAATATTATTCTAGAAAAAATATTAGTACTTCTTTTCAATTTTACTCGAGTAAAAGTATAAAGTACTGATCTATGAATGTATATTTTGTAATTTCATTTTAGATATATTATAATTCTACCGCTCAAAATCATTAAATGCGTTGACATATTAATTACATTTCCATAATAAACATTATAAAATATCAACGTCATGTAAAAATAAAAATAAATATATAACATATAGTATTTAAAAATTAGGAAAACTTATCCCATTGAGACAGTGATACGGTCATAAATAGAGATCTGATGAATCAGACTTGTGAATTCACTGACTCGTTAACTGAAGACTCGCTCTGGCCGGATCATTAGAATCAGCGAGTCATTATTGACTCGAGAACAGTTGTAATCCTATTAGTTCAATTCGAGAATGAATCGTTCGATTTGATTTGTGAACCGAGTCAACAGGTTCATTCAAAAGAATAAAGTCGCTCACGAATCGGACATCGCGACCGCGTCTCAGAGAGGTACCGTTAAGAATTTCTCCATTTCAAAATACCGGGAACGGCGTGTTTTTAAGAAATGTAGTGCAGTAAAAAGTACGATTTATTCTTTGGAATGTAGTGAAGTAAATCATTGCGATTTGCGAAATGATTTAACAGGTTCATTAATAAGAATCAACTCGCTCGCGAATCGGACACCGCTATCGAGTCTCGGAGCAGGTGGCGATTTCTCCATTTCAAAATAATGAGGAATGGCGTGTTTTAAAAAACAAAAATGTAGTGGAGTAAACAGTACGATTTATGCTTTTAATTTAAGGAGGTAAAACAGTGCGATTTGCGATCCGATTTAACAGGTTTGTTCAAAAGAATCAACTCGCTCGCGAATCGGACACCGCTATCGAGTCTCGGAGCTGGACACGATTTCTCCAGTTCAGTTAACGAGGAATGATGTGTTTTTAAGAAATGTAGTGGAGTAAAAAGTACGATTTATCTTTTTAACGTAGTGAAGTAAAACAGTGCGATTTGCGAACCGATTAAACAGGTTCGTTCAAAAGAGTCAACTCGTTCGCGAATCGGACACCGCTATCGAGTCTCGGTGTGGGTGACGATTTCTCCATTTTAAAACAACGAGGAATGACGTGTTTTTAAGAAATGTACTGGAGTAAAAAGTCCAATTTCTGCTTTGGAATGTAGTGAAGAGTGCGATTTGCGATCCGATTTAACAGGTACTTCAAAAGAATCAACTCGCTCGCGAATCGGACACCGCTATCGAGTTTCGGAGCTGGTGACGATTTCTCCAGTTCAAAATAACGAGGAACGACGTGTTTTTAAGAAATGTAGTGGAGTGAAAAGTACGATTTTTACTTTGGAATGTAGTGAAGTAAAAAAGTGCGATTTGCGAACCGATTCAATAGGTTCGTTCAAAAGAATCAACTCACTCGCGAATCGGACACCGCTATCGAGTCTCGGTGTGGGTGACGATTTCTCCATTTTAAAATAACGAGGAACGACGTGTTTTTAAGAAATGTAGTGGAGTAAAAAGTACGATTTTTGCTTTGGAATGTAGTAAAGTAAAACAGTGCGATTTGCGAACCGATTCAACAGGTTCGTTCAAAAGAATCAACTCGCTCGCGAATCGGACACCGCTATCGAGTCTCGGTGTGGGTGACGATTTCTCCATTTTAAAATAACGAGGAACGACGTGTTTTTAAGAAATGTAGTGGAGTAAAAAGTACGATTTTTGCTTTGGAATGTAGTAAAGTAAAACAGTGCGATTTGCGAACCGATTCAACAGGTTCGTTCAAAAGAATCAACTCGCTCGCGAATCGGACACCGCTATCGAGTCTCGGAGCTAGTGACAAGTTCTCCAGTTCAAAATAACGAGGAACAACATGTTTTTAAGTAAGTAGTGGAGTAACAAGTACGAGTTATGCTTTGGAATGTAGTGAAGTAAAAGTAAACCTTTCTTAAAAAAAAAAAAATACAACGATAGGCCTACTAGAGAAATGTAGGCCTACTTACAGTAAGTACAATAACGAAAAGAAAACTCTTTAGTAACTTCCCTAGAAAACTCTATGAAGAATGATTTATTTGTTATGAATAATTGTAACCATAGTTATAATATATCAAACTACATGCATAAAGTAAAAATCAAAGTTGTTATATGAGTTCATTGCAATGCAGTATGAATGTTTATAATTCATTATATGCATGCTTGATGTCAAATGTTTTGTTTTCTCAGTTCAGGGCATATTCAATACTGCCGAAATCATTATGACAATGGCCACTGCGACCAGGGCTGCCACACCGCCCCCTGTGGATGGGACGGCTCAGACTGCCACAAAAATCAGCACCCCAGTTGGGCCAAAGGAAGCCTCATACTGCACACTAGAATCCCGTTCCAGAGGGGTCAGATCCAGAATACCTCTCTTTTATGGCCCTTAAGCACTGTCCTGCAGACCAGCGTCAAACTCAGAGGGATGGCACCTCTCCAGCTCACCGCAGACTTACTTACAATGGACACCCAACAGCTTGTTGAGCTGCACGCCCAAACGCCATCCTATGACAGCAATGGGTTAGTGATACATGTTTTCAGTTTAAAAAAAATGCCATATTCTACATTTAAAGCTTTTATTTTATTTTATTTTGAAATTATTTCATTTAAAGAGGCCAAGTTCTACATTTCAAGCTTATATTTAAATTTATTTTATTTTATTACAGTCTATGTTTATGCATAAAAAATATAAATTATATTGTATTTTACTTTGTTTTTGTAGTCCATGTTAATCCATATACACCAAAAATACTCATAATGTAAATTAACTATAAATAAACCCCTAAAAATATACCTATAAAATAATGTAAAAAATAAATATTTTTAAGTCTAAAAAGGCCATATTCTACATTTCAAGCTTTTAAATTTATTTTATTTTATTTTATTTTAGTCCATGTTAATGAAGGGTTTTTGTATCAGAAATACTCATAAATAAACTGTAAAAAAAAAAAAGAGAAAAGTATACCTAAAAATAATGTAAAATAATTTAAAGAGGCCATATTCTACATTTCAAGTTTATTTTATTTTATTTTACTTAATTTTTATAGTCTATATTAATCAAGGGGTTGTGCACCAAAAATACTTATAATGTAAATAAACTAAAAATCAACCCCTAAAAACATACCTATAAACAAATGTAACAATAAATATTTGTAAGTTTAAAAAGCCATATTCTACATTTAAAGCTTTTACATTTATTTTATTTTATTTTATTTATTATTTTATATTAGTCCATGTTAAACAAGGGTTTATGTATCAGAAATACTCATAATATAAATAAACTGTAAAAAAAGAAAAATATATCTAAAAATAATGTAAAACAAATTATTTAAATATGCCATATTCTATATTTTAAGTTTTATTTTATGTTATTTTATTTCCATAGTCCATGTTAATCAAGGGGTTATTCACCAAAAATACTCATAATGTAGGCCATATTCTACATTTCAAACTTTTTTTATTTTATAGTATTGTATAATGTAATTCATAATATAAATAAAGTGTAAAAAACAAAAAAAACCTGAACATATACCTAAAAATAATGTAACAAATAATTTAAAGAGGCTGTATTCTACATTACAAGTTTTTATTTTATTATTTTATTTTATTTTATCACACAGCTATTTCCACCAACTCTCTGAGCTTACGAATTAGGCTGTTATTGCTATTATGCCTGAAATTTTATTTTATTGTTTTAAAGTGTATGTTAATCAAAGCTTTTTTGCACCAAAATTACTCATAATATAAATTAACTATTTAAAAAAATAAAAAAGAATTATTGATTGGCTAATCTGAATTCATGCACTTCATGTTTGATTTTAAGGCCATTTTGTTTTACTTTTATATAAGATTGTGAGTATTATCTGTTTTCCTGTAATCAGTAGTCTGTTTTCCAAACGTATGCTGACTGCATGTGCATTTTTTGTATTACAGGTCAGTGTTATTCCTGCAGCTGGATAACAGACCCTGCAACAGGAGAGACACCTGTTTCCACTATGCCATCGAGGCTGCACACTTCCTACGTGCCATCCTGGCACAGAATCATGCCTCATTTCCCATGATCCCAGAGATCCAGGCGGCTGTGATCAGTGTACAGGGATTTGATGAGGAAATAGGAACCAGAGAGGAGGTGAAACTGCTAATAGAGGAGGGCAACGGTGTGTTTTCGTTGTACTTTACCAAAACATAGCCATACTATTCAGACACTTGCAGAAGTACCTTATGCAAAATGTGAATTTTATTATTATTTACTTATTATTGTAGTTTCAAACCAGTATGCTGTTATTTTTCCTGCAAAAATGTTTGAAGGGGTCAACGGATGCCCATTCTCCAGTTGATATGATTCTTTAGGGTCTTATTGAAAAGTCTATTATATACTTTGGTTAAAAATTCTCAATGGTTGTGTAAAACAACACCCTTTTTACCTTGTCAAAATCAGCTCTGCAAAATGGGACTGTTACAGCTGATTTAGGGCGGGTCTGAGGTAAAATGCTCATGTCAATCAACTACCGTGGGAGCGGCCTCTGTCGGTGTGGCGAATGGCTAGATTTGAAAATTATTTTTACAGGTTAATTAAAAACCACTTCATGGATTTTTATCATTATAGGGTAGATTTGTACATACACTGCCAACACACATTAATGTTCAAACAACATGTAAAAGTGAAATTTGCATCCGATGACCCCTTTAATATTAGGATGTATTAATACTTTTAATTAAGAGCATTACTGAGATGCTAAATCTCACGTTTTAATTCATAAAGCCTGGATGTGGCCTGTGGTCGGTGTGGCGACGGGACTCGGTGTGGCTGCTGTCATGCTCATTACGGTGGTGTTCCTGTGGTTAAAGAAAAGAAGACAGAGACGAGGAGGAGAGCGAGTGCGTCACAGATCCACGGTGACCGATAGCAATAACGGCAGCAAGGCCTGGACCCGCCGCTCTGAGGAGAAAAGAAGCAGATCAGGAAGAGATAAAGACAAAAATGGGATGAAGAAAAACAAGAAAGGAAAAGACTCAGGAAAAAGACGCAAGGAGCCCCTCGGTGAGGATGCGATCCGTATGCGGTAAGTGTTCAAAGGAACTCAAGGGTCTTTGAAGAGTTTTCATACTGTGAGTGAGGAAACCACGCTAATGGCGAGGAATTGTCTGTGTCCTTTACGCTCTTTATAGACCCCTGAGGAAGGAACTGGACATCGGAAGTGACACCGATGTGACCCAGAGCTCAATGGAGGACATCAACAAGACCATCTGTGACCACAGATCACCAGACCAAAAACACTTCAACCAGCCACGCATGCTGGGTGAGACCTGAACTGACTGCAGCCACTTCACATATTCATATATTTTCAGTATTATTTATGTATTTGCTCTAAAATGGCAAGCAAAAAAAGGAGGGGTTTAAGGGTTTTTTAAGGTTTTTTTTTAGTAATTTTAGACCTTATTTCTAAGGAGCCCTAAAGGGACCTTTGCAAAAATAAAAATAGACAGACTTTGGCATGCTCACGAGAAACTCTCACGCAATAGTTTTTCATGAGCATGTAATAGAATTGGATTTCAATAGGGCAATACAGCCTATAATACTTTTTACTTTTGTAGATTAAACGCAAAAGTTTCTTGTGAGCATGCAAAAGTTTCTCATGTGCATGCAAAGGTTTTTTGTGAGTTTGCAATCGTGAGCATGTGAAAGTTTTTCTTGCGCATGTGAAAGTTTCTTGTGAGCATGCAATCGTGAGCATACAAAAGTTTTGCGCTCGCGTGAATACACAATAATTTCTCAAGAGCATGCAAAAGTTTCTCATGAGCACGTAAAAAAATCTCGTGCATGCAATAGTTTCTCAAAAGCACATGAAAGTGTCTCTTGAGCGTGCAATCGTGAGCACGTGAAAGTTTTTGTGTACACGAGAAAGTTTCTTGTGAATAAGCAATAGTTTCTCATGCACACACAAAAGTTTCCCATGAGCATGCACTCATGAGCAATAGTTTCTTGCACACAGGTGAAAGTTTCTTGGAAGCACACAAAAGTTTCTTGTGAGCAAGCAATAGTTTCTGGTGCGTATGCAAAAGTTTATTGTGTGCACGCAAAAGTTTCTCGTGAGCACATGAAAGTTTCTCACACGCATGGAAAACTTTATTGTGAGCATAAATGCAATTGTGAGTTTCTCATGAGCGTGCAATACTTTCTTGTGAACACACAATAGTTTCTCGTGAGCATGCAAAAAAGGTTTTTGTGCACATGCAGTAGTTTCATGAGCGTGCAATACTTTCTTGTGAGCACGCAAAAGTTTTTCATGAGCATGCAACAGTTTCTCGTGCACATGGAGTAGCTTCTCATGAGCATGCAATACTTTATTGTGAGCACGCAAAAGTTTCTTGTGAGCATGCAATAATTTCTCGTACGCATGCAGTAGTTTCTCATGAGCGTGCAATACTTTCTTGTGAGCGTGCAACAGTTTCTTGTGCGCATGCAGTAGTTTCTGGTGAACATGCGAAAGGTTCTCATGCACATGCAGTAGTTTCTCATGAGCATGCAAAGGTTTTTTTGTGCACATGCAGTAGTTTCTCATGAGCGTACAATACTTTCTCGAAAGCACGCAAAAGTTTCTTGTGCACATACAGTGGTGAACATGGGAATGTTTCTCATGCACATGCAGTAGTTTCTCATTAGCACGCAAAAGTTGCTCGTACATATGTGAATGTTTCTTGTGAGCATGCAATAGTTTCTCATACACACTTGAGAGTTTCCGTGAGCATTGACAAATTTCTTGTGCACATGCAGAAGTATAAGTTGAACAGATGCATGTAAACAAACTCAAATGTGTTTTTTCTAATAAGATTTACTCCCCCAACATAACCTTTGAAAATCATGTGCATCTGAATAACATTTGCATATCATTTTAAATGCATCATGAATAGAGAAAGTGCTAATTCTAATCTTGCATACTGTTTAGCTCAGGTAGGAGGAGAAATGGGACACAGCTACTGTACTTCAACTCAGTTGTGTTTCTCTGTTATTATACCTTTAGCTCCCCCTAGAGGATGGGAAAGAAACGCTGTCCCTACACCTCAAAAACCGCCAAGAAATGTGAGTTTATTTAATTTTAACAATATTTTAACATATTAATAATAACTTATTCTGCAACTCTCATAATGCATGCTATTAGAAAGAATTCTGGATTTGCTGCATTATTGTGCATTTGAAAAATTCTCTCTGTAGAGTTAATCTCTTGTGCTGTCATCTCTCAGACCGCTCCAGTGCAGTGGTGTGGCCCGGACGGCTCGGTCGTGCTGATCCGAGCTGTCAGAAGCGGGCTTGACCGAGTGGTTTTGGAACTCCTGAGAGCCGGAGTGCCGGTCAACAACACCGACCACACGGGTAAGAGCTCCATTAACCCCTTGCATGTGAAACGAGTCTCTTCAATCAATGTGGTCTTCAAGAATACATTACAGGAATAGTTTTTGTTTCCTTTGCAGTTGGGGAGTAATGTGTTTTGCCCTTTCTGATTTTGTCTTTGTCACTGTCTCTGTCCTGTCCTGAACTCCCCACTGCCGTCCACCGTCTCCTTCTGCTTCCCTCACGTCACTCCAGCACCCCTGATAAACACGTCTGATTCAGAACAGAGTTAATGTGCTGTAGCGCCCGGTCAATGTGGAAATAATGTATTAACCATCCATGCCTCTGTTTCTCTCTCTCTAAAATTTCCCTCTTATATTGTCCTGATGGTTGGCTTCCTGTTTTCCCTTTCCATAACACATTCCTGGATGCTGTCATGTCATTTTTTGGCTTCGTCCACTACTGTGTGACCCCTCTGTGTGCTACAACACGCCATTTCCTGATCACCCTTGTCCTCTTTGTTATCAATTCCTTCTTGCATCTCTTCTCTCTCTGTCTGTCTCTCTCTCTTATTCTCTTCATCCAGGGAGATCTGCCCTCCACTGGGCATGCTCAGTAAACCACCTCCCATTGACACGGACCCTCATTCGCTACGGTGCTGCAGTGGACATACAGGACCATAAGGTAAAGAAAAGTCAACCTTTTGTATAACCAAATGTATAAACCAGGGTTAAGCTGCATTCCGAATTTGAACTGGGGTAGCAAACAGGATACAACAGAATATTATTAGAATTTCAATTTAGGACATTAATGCAATTAATACAGTTAATTAATGCAATTTTTAACTAGTAAACAGGTAGAACAAACTAATGAATGAACAATGGATGGATAGATAGATTAATTCATGGATGGATGGAATGATGGATAGACAGACAGACAGACAGACAGATAGATAGATAGATAGATAGATAGATAGAGTGAATGAATGATGGATGGATGGATGGAATGACAGACAAAATGATAGAATGATGGAACAATAGAATCATAGCTGATAGATAGACAGACAGATAGATAGATAGATAGATAGATAGATAGATAGATAGATAGATAGATAGATGGACGGATACACTGACAGACAAAACGATAGAATGACGGAACAATAGATAGATAGATAGATAGATACAGAATGAATGAACTGTGGATGGATGGAATGAGAGACAGAACAATAGATAAAATGATAGAACGATAGATTGACGGAACGATGATAGATAGATGATAAATAGATAGATAGAATGAACGAATGATGGATGGATACACTGACAGACAAAATGATAGAATGACGGAACAATAGAATGATAGTTGATAGATAGATAGATAGATAGAAACGAATGATAGATAGATGGATACACTGACAGACAAAACTATAGAATGATGGAACAATAGAACGATAGATAGAACGACAGAGATAGATAGATAGATAGGTAGATAGATAGATACATAGATACAGAATGAATGAACGATGGATGGATGGAAAGAGAGAGAACAATAGATAAAATGATAGAACGGTAGATAGATAGATAGATAGATAGATGGGTAGATAAATAGATTGATAGATTGAATGAATGATGGATGGAACGACAGACAAAATGATAGAATGATGGAACAATAGAATCATAGCTGATAGATAGACAGACAGACAGATAGATAGATAGATAGATAGATAGATAGATAGATAGATAGATGGACGGATACACTGACAGACAAAACGATAGAATGACGGAACAATAGAACGATAGATAGAACGACAGATAGATAGATAGATACAGAATGAATGAACTGTGGATGGATGGAATGAGAGACAGAACAATAGATAAAATGATAGAACGATAGATTGACGGAACGATGATAGATAGATGATAAATAGATAGATAGAATGAACGAATGATGGATGGATACACTGACAGACAAAACGATAGAATGACGGAACGATAGAACAATAGAACGACAGAACGATAGATAGATAGATGGATGGATACACCGACAGACAAAACGATAGAATGACGGGACAATCGAACAATAGATAGATAGACAGACAGATAAATAGATACAGAATAAATCAACAATGGATGGATGGAATGAGAGACAGAACAACAGATAAAATGACAGAACAAGATCGATAGACAGATTACTATACATACTAATGAAATAAAAATCTTTCTCTTTAGGGTGAAACGGCTTTGTTTCTATCTGCTCTCCACGGTTGCTATGACACCGCACGATTCCTGCTGCTCAACGGGGCCAATCAAGATCTGTGTGACTGCAAGGGGCGGCGGCCACTGGATGTGGCTCGAGATGGATTACATCATCAGGTCCTTGAGCTCCTATTGGCTCACAGAGTTCACCGGGCACCGGTTCCTCTAGATCCCGCCACTGAGGTGCTCTGGGACGATCGCACTTACGTCTATTCTCCTTGGGTCGCATCTCCTCCATGTCTGCCTGGACGAAGTGCTTCGTTTTCGGGGGTCATCGGCCAAAGGGGGGTCCCAACACCTCCACCTACGTAAGTCAGCTATCAGCTCACTATTTCACTCAAATATCTTATACAATTTTACCAGCATGCTCTCATGTTTTGTTCTCAACAGTGATTGGCAGATGGGAAGAACGCAATGCTCCTCCCCCCAGAACTGGCGTCCAGCACCCAACCAATCAGCAACGGCACTGGTCAGCCCCAGGATTCTCGGCCGCCCGTCTCGACCTATCAGCACTCTCCAGGAAGTGACATCAGAGGCAGAAGACGAGGAGAGGGAGATGACCCAAAACATTACTCGAGCGGCAACACCTCACTTCCTGTCTCCACAACCCGCACCTCGACAACGCTCGTTCTCCTGTACCCAGCATGCACTGAACCGCCGTTCCAGTGGCAACCAACCAGAGCTCTCCGTGGCAACTGCAGCTGAAAAAATAGCCAATGAGCATGTAGAAATAGTGATTGTGCCACACCCGAGAGAAGCGGCCAGCCAGTTCGAGAGCAAAACCACAGGGAACGGCCACAGCGCAGCTCAGATGGACTCTGAGAGAGAGAATATGAGGAACTGCAACTCTAAAATCGGTGAAAGGATCAGTATTGAGCCCCCCGTCACCATCCAAAGCAGCTTGTGAGAGAAGATACAGAGAAAAGAAATTAGACGACTAAAAATGCACAAAACTCTCGTTTACAGTGTGTCATTTTATGGACTATTGAAATAATCTGATTATGTAATATTATTGGCGGAATCTCAGGAAAACATGTCCTCACCCCAAAATCAAAAGCAACTCATATTTGCATGAAACAAATAAAGCCTATATAGAACTATTAAGATTAGGGTTTTTTTGTATTTTGACTTTTTTATGACAATAAAACATATTTTTTCCTTTATTTCCTCTCTACTGTTATATGGTTGAATGTTTTGCTTTACTGTAATGTTGGATTTACTTTAATAGGTCACAGAATATACAAATAAAAAATCCTTTTGCACTACAGTAGTAGTGTAAGAAATTGCTTGTTAATATATTACAATAATTACTGTAACATTATCATTATTGTATATTATAGTAATTATATTACAGTATGTACAGTGGTTTTTTTATTATGCTAAAAATAGGCTTTTCTGTAAACAGACAAATGTTATGCATAATAAAAATCATAATACAAATAATGCAACATAAAATAATGCATCACAATCTTAATTATGCTTAAAATAGACTTAATTTTCTGTAAGAAAACATATATAAATTTGCGAACCCGCTCCGAAATGTTGATCTGAAACAACTGATTCACAAACCCCCACATAAGTCCAAATCTGAATCTAATGAATTGCGATCCGCGCTCCAAAGTTCAAATCTGAATAATGATTCGCGAACCATCAATTCAGATCAGGATTCGGAGCGCGGATCGCGAATCAGTCAATTCGCGAAATGGTTCCTTCTAAATCAAATGATTCTCCAACCCCCTTTGAAGTCCTGATCGAATGATTCGCGATCCGATTTGAGCGCTTCGAAACGGTGAATCATTTTGCGACACAATGGTTTAAAAGATTCAGAGTTTCGAAAAAGCACCATTTCGTCCATCACTATCCATCCTAAATAGTATGTGAGATTACAATAAGTGTGTCCCAAAGCATAGTATGCTGAAAAGAGTATGCCAAAAGTCCCTGGATGGTCTACTATTTCAGGTCGGTTTTTGAAGTGTGGATCCGTGCACACTCTAATGGCTAATATTCCCCACAATTCATTGCGGTTTGGCAGAGGATTCGTCCCAGAACTACAAATCGCGTTGAAAAAACTACAAACATGGCGGATGTCCGCGACCGGCGGTTAGATAAAGATGTTTAGAAAAAAGGGTATGAGTTACTAATAACATTCAACCTGGTAAAAATAATAATGTTACCTGTGTTACATTTCATCTGCAACAGCAATGTGAAGTTTTATTATCATCCGTTTGGTCGTTAACTTTTAAATGCATCATTATGCAGAAAATATGAGCAGAGTTTTCTTCATGAAAGACCCGCGACTGGCAGATCAACGTGCTTCTTTTCTCCCCAATACGGTAAGAAGTTAAATTAAATTAAATGTGGAAGGTGTTAACTGTGACAAGATGATTGACAAGATAAAGACACACAAGTTTGAATCAATCGGGGCGGTTCCAGCATAAATGACTCACTCAAATTATTTTGTGTGAAAAGACTGAAACAAACACTTACTTCATACTTTAATTCAAGCAGCTTTTAAGCATCTTGTCAGGAAAATTGCCATTTTCAAGGGTTTTCCTGGCCTTAAATTTTAAGAAGTCAAATTCAAGTACTTCAAGCACCTTGTATAAGCCCTAATGTTCACTAAAGTTTTCCAGAAAGAAGTATTACACCTGAATAAACTAGATGAGTAAAGTTTGAGAACATACTTTAAGTTGGCTTGAGAAAGCCTAGCCTGAAAGTTTGAAGCAGTTGTAAAAGTATGAAAGCAGCTAGCATCATTTAACACATTGCTTACATGATTTAACATGTTGTTAGCTTGTTGCTTGTATTTTTATAGGCTGATTACAATGTTGTTAGCATGATTAGCATGTTGATAGCATAATTAGCAAATTACTAGAATGTTGTTAGCATAATTAGCAATTTACTAGCATGTTTCTAGCCTGATTAGCATGTTGATAGCATGTTTCACGCACGATTAGCATGTTACTAGCATGTTTTTAACATGGCTAACGTGTTATTAGCATGTTTCTAACATGGCTAACATGTTACTAACATGTTTCTAACATGGTTAACATGTTACTAGCATGTTTCTAACATGGTTAACATGTTACTAGCATGTTGCTAGCACGATTAACATTATACTAGCATGTTGTTAGCATGTTTTTAACATGGTTAACATGCTGCTAGCATGATTAGCAAGTTACTAGCATGTTGTTAGCTTGATTAGCATGTTACTAGCATGTTTCTAGTATGATTAGCATGTAACTAGCACGTTGCTAGCATGATTAGCAAGTTACTAGCATGTTGGTAGCATGATTAGCATGTTTCTAACATGATTAGCATGTTACTAGCATGTTTCTAACATGATTAGCATGTTACTAACATTTTGTTAGCATGTTTCTAACATGCTTACCATGTTGCTGGCATGATTAGCAAGTTACTAGCATGTTGGTAGCATGATTAGTATGTTTCTAACATGATTAGCATGTTACTAGCATGTTGCTTACACAATTAGCATGTTACTAACATTTTGTTAACATGTTTCTAACATGATTAGCATGTTGCGGGCATGATTAGCAAGTTACTAGCATGTTGCTAGCATGATTAGCATGTTACTAGCATGTTGTTAGCATGCTTCCAGCATAATTAGCATGTAACTAGCATGTTGCTAGCATTATTACCAAGTTACTAGCATGTTGTTAGCACGATTAGCATGTTGCTAGCATGATTAACAAGTTACTAACATGTTGCTAACATGATTAGCATGTTGTTAGCATGTTACTAGCTGGTTGCTAACATGATTAGCATGTTACTAGCATGATTTAGATAGCTAGATAGATTAGAAATATTAGAGTGGAAGCTTAAATGAGTCTAAATTGATTAGAAATAGTACATAGAAGGGAAGCTTGATTGAGCCTCAAGGGATTCTGGGAGTTTGAAGAGTGTTGGCTCATTCGAACATTCCGTCAATGTAAGTCTATGGGATTTTTGGTGGTTTTGAAAGTCTGGTTTATGAAAACCGTAAGCCGGATCAGTCTGAAAAGATACAGCACACCGAGTCAGACCAGTCTGAAGGTCTGGGCCGAGTTTGGTGGTTCTAGCTTGAAAGCTCTAGGAGGAGATAGATACCGAAATTTGGCTCAGAAGAAGAAGAAGAAGAATCTTAAATAGTAGATCAGTAAGTTGACTTTCTCAAGCCAACTTAATTAATAGTAAAATTACATACTCACATGAGATGATTCCAGAATGGTCCACATTTCAGATTCAGTAACCGAATTCTCACTTTTGTGAGACGCTACTTCTAGCTTTAGTCCAACTGAAATATTGTCCACCAAAACATAAACATATCACTGGGAAATTACTCAGATCACTGAAGTTAAATTTACTGGAAGTTCTATACTGAATAAACATTATTCAGTGATAAAAATAAACGTAAAAAATTTTTTTTTAGCACAAATGATGAATGTGTACACAGACAGTCTTTATTGTAAAAGAGGTAGAGAATACAGGTGTTTCACTGTACAGAGAAAAGACAGCACTGTTGATATACTCATTCAAACGGTAAATAAAGACAGCAAACACACCTCATTCATATAACTGATACATACACAAACCCAGTAAAAAAGAGAAACACACACACACACGAAAAAAAAAAAAAAAAAAAAAAAAACAATCTTTGGATTTTTCTCTATTGCCCCCTTCACCCAAGCCAATTCTATCTGAGCTTTGAATAAACAATATAGAGCAGTGATAATAACAATAATAATATAACTATAATGAAAGCAGTATTAATGCAGTTTAAAAAGTTCCCCTTTCAACACCCAGATATTGCAGTAACAAATAGTGGAAGTTGTGATGTAGTGAAAAAGTGAAAATAAAACTAAAATAAAATATATGACGACATGATCTCATCCAACTCTTCTCTCTCACACAAACACACTCATTCATCCAAACGGAGAAAACGGCCCCATTCATGAAACAAAAGCTCAACAAATGCATAAATTGTTTGTAAAACTAAAACTTTTTATCTAAATTAGCATATATATATTATATATATATATATATATATATATATAGATAGATATAGTGTGTATGTGTGTGTATTTGTATACATATGTATACAACAAAACCTTATGGAAGTTAGCACACAAACACATTGGCATTAAAAAAAAAAAATCAGATTTTACGAACAATTTACTTGATGCTTCATGAATGAGGCCCATTCTTATGTGAATTATCGTATTAAATACAATACAACAATTTTCATAAGAAAAGCTTTATGAACGGTTTACACGGAAAATCTCTGCTCGTGTTTCATGAATGAGGCTCAATGTCAAGTCCGATAATGAGCTTCTAAAAACAAAAACGCGAAAAACTAAAAACTGCAGTTGGGTGGAAGAGTGACCATCATTCTTTCGTCATTCCGTTTGTCCTCCGGTGTCTGAGGCGGACGTCAGCGGAAGAAGCTCATCAGTCAGAGTTGTCGGAGTGATCACTGCCGGGTGAAGTGGCGGAGGGTGGCGTGTTCTGCTCCTGCCAGTTTCCATTAGTCTGCAGACACACAAAACTGCTGTTAAAACCATAAAAATTGGAAGAAAATCGATTTCTGTACAGAAATCTAACATACTAACATACATGACAGCATTTAATGGAGAAGTCCACTTCCAGAACAAATTTACAGATAATGTACTTCTAAGATGTTCACGTCTTTCTTTCTTCAGTCGTAAAGAAATTATGTTTTTTGAGGAAAACATTTCAGGATTTTTCTCCTTATAATGGACTTCTATGGTGCCCTGAGTTTGAACTTCCAAAATGCAGTTTAAACGCGGCTTCAAACGATCCCAAATGCGGTTGTCAACGATCCCAATGAAGAAAAATGGTTGTATCTAGTGAAACGATTGGTTATGTTCATTAAAAAAAATACAACTCAAATACTTTTTATTCTCAAACGCTCGTCTTGTCTTGCTCTGCCTGAACTGTGTATTGTAATTCAAGACAGTTAGGGTATGTTGAAAAACTCTGATCGTATTTTCTCCCTCAACTTCAAAAATCATTTCAAAATCATCCTACATCGCTGCAGAAGTTCTGACCCAGTCTTTGGAACGTGAACATGCAAAGAAGATCAAACAAAAAAGGTAAAACAGTGATATAGGACAATTTGAGGGAGTTGAGGTAAAACATGAGATGGGAGTTTTTCGACATACTCTAAACGGCATGAACCGGAAAAAACACAGAGTCCAGGCAGAAAAGGACGAGACGAGCATTTGAGATTAAAAAGTATATAATTGTAAGCCGTTTGAAGCCGCATTTAAATTGCATTTTGCAGTTCAGGGGCACCATAGAAGTCCACTATATGGAGAAAAATGCTGAAATGTTTTCCTCAAAAAGCATAATTTCTTTACAACTGAAGAAAGAAAGACATGAACATCTTGGATGACAAGGGGGTGAGTACATTATATGTGAATCTTTGTTCTGGAAGTGGACTTCTCCTTTAAGGCCTATTCACAGGGACTAGGAAAAAAAGTGCTTTTTTATAACTTTTTTTGATCCACGTTTTTAAGTAACAGTTTGGATCAATGGGGGGGAAAAAAACTAAATAAAAAAAATAAATAAATAAATAAAAATATTTTTTTTTTTTTAAGTTGTAGACATTATATTCAAAGTAACGCAGAAGCATTCACTTGTTTTATTGATTTCACCCCAGAAACCATATTGTAAATGCAATGCTTTCTTCTTTTAAAAAAAAAAGAAAGCTATTTTGTAAAATGGAACACATCATTAAAAAGCTGATCACATTTATAATTTTATTACTAATAAAAGTACAATATCATTATATCAATATATATTCCTATTTAACACTTATTTAGCACAAGTAAAATTTATACTGTCAGATAATACTATTAAAATAATAATAAACATTTATAAGGCACTTTATTTTTATTACTAATATTTCTACTACCAATATATTAGCATTACACCAATATATGACTATTTTACGCTTAAAACAAGTTAAATTTGTTAACTGATATTTTTAAACAAGTGAAATTTGATAATCTGATTTAACTATGTG
Organism: Labeo rohita; assembly: GCF_022985175.1. Lineage (NCBI taxonomy): Eukaryota > Metazoa > Chordata > Actinopteri > Cypriniformes > Cyprinidae > Labeo > Labeo rohita. The sequence goes on from NC_066884.1 coordinate 4,338,281, forward strand.
ATCATTTACATTTTGTAACAATATACATTTAATAACTATAATAATTTAAACAGTGCTTTATTATTTACTACACTATCAGTCAAAAGTTATTATAAAGTTTGTATTAGTATATTTAATATACTATATTTAACAATAGTATTATTTAACATTTATACAGCACTTTATTTACTATTTCTATTACTAATAATAGAACACTATTATTATCTTTTTATCAAAATACATTCATATTTCACATTTATTTGATTAGATAATATTTTAACCATTTATACAGCACTTTATTATTTCTATTACTAATAACAAAATATATTAATATTTCACACTTATTTAAAGTTAAATCTTTATTATTCAGATAATAGTAATTTAATTTTAACATTTATACAGCATTTTTCTGGATTTTCCACTTTTCCACTTTATCATATGTGTGTAATTCATCTTTGTTCACACACGTGAATGTTTCTCGTAAAATATTCATGGAAACTTCACACATTGCTCTTGACATGAACAGGCCTTAATTATAATCAACAAAGCATGAGAATCCTTGCCAAAAAAAGCATAACTGAGTAAAGATCACAGTGATGTGCATGTAAGTCATTTAAAAAGCGAGGCCGACAGAGGCAGACACAAGCATGCATGTAATGAGCTCCTCACCCGGCTCTCTCTGGTACTATAGAGTCTGTCTGAGAAGCGTGATTGAGCGTCCTACCAGAGAGAGAGAGGAAAAGGACATTTAGGCAGAGCTGCATGGCAAAGCAAACACACAAAACCACATCATTCATTCTAATGTTACTGAACCAGTGAGATCCAAACACATGCACGGAGATGATGACATGCAGCGGGGCGAAAGGAAATGCTGTTTGAGTTTGAGGAAGTCGTACCTGAGCTCCCATGTGATAGGGAGGCTGCTCGCCATTCATTGGAGGAACTCCTAGGAAGCAGTCAGCTGACCCTGACAGCGAGAATGACCCTGAGCCTTGGAAGAATGAGAGATGTATATATTTAATTACATATTATGCAAAAGTTTGATGCAAGGATGCATTAAACTGATCAAAACTGATAGTAAAGACATTTATAATGTAAAAACATTTGTGACCCTGGACCACAAAACCAGTCTTAAGTAGCACAGGTATATTTGTAGCAATAGCCAAAAATACATTGTATGGATCAAAACTATAGATTTTTCTTCATGCAAAAAAATCATTAGAATATTAAGTATAATATTAAGATCATGTTCCATAAAGATATTTTGTAAATTTCCTACCATAAATATATCCAAACTTAATTTTTCATTAGTAATATGCATTGCTAAGAACTTTAAAGGTGATTTTCTCAATATTTAGATTTTTTTGCACCCTCAGATTCCAGATTTTCAAATAGTTGTATCTTGGCAAAATACTGTCCTACCCTAACAAACCATACGTCAATGGAAAGCTTATTCAGCTTTCAGATGATGTATACATCTCAATTAAAAAAAAAAAAAAAAAATGGACCCATATGACTGACTTTGTGGTCCAGGTTCATATTTCTATTTCAAATAAATGCTATTCTTTTGCACTTTCTATTCAAAGAATCCTGAAAACATTTTTCAAAAAAATATGAAGCAGCACAACTGTTTAATATTAATACAAATCTGCATATTAGAATGATTTCTGAGGGATCATGTGACACCCTAGACTGAAGTAATGATGCTGAAAATTCAGCTTTGCATCACAGGAATAAATTACATTTTCAAATATATTAAAATAGAAAACAGCTATTTTAAATTGTAATAATATTTCACAATTATACTGTATTTTTAAACAAATAAATACAGCTTTGGTGAGGATAAGAGACTTTATAAACATTAAAATGGTGCCAAACATTTGAACAGTATATTAATATATTTATAAAACATATTTATTTATTGCTTTCAAACATATTTAATCCCTTTGGAGTTTAACAATTTTGGTTTAATTTTATTTGACTGATTCATTTATTCAGCTAAATCAAATTGTCCAATTTAATTAACTAAATATACATGGGTAAATATTAAGTTCCTTAATATGTATTAAAAGAGAACTTCATTTCCAGAAATGTCCTGATATTTACTCACCCCCTTGTCATCCAAGATGTCCATGTCTTAAAAGAAAAAGTCGTAAAAGAACTTATGTTTTTTGAGGCAAACATTTCAGGATTTCTCTCCATATAGTGGATTTCTACGGTGCCCGAGAGATTGAACTTTCAAAATGTAGTTTAAATGCAACTTCAAAGGGCTCCCAGCCAAGGAAGAAGGGTCTTATCTACCAAAACAATCTGTTATTTTCTAAAAAAAAATTGCAATTTATATACTTTTTAACCACAAATGCTCATCTTGTCTAACTCTGTCTGTACTCTGTGTTCATGTCAGTTAGGGTAGGTCGAAAAACTCCCATCTTATTTTCTCCTTCAACTTCAAAATCGTCTTACATCACCGTTTTACTTTTTTGTAAAGGGTGTTTGATCTTCTTTGCACGTTTACTTTGTAAACACTGGGTCGGTACTTCTGCAGTGATGTAGGATGATTTTGAAGTTGGAGGAAAAATTAGATGGGAGTTTTTTGACATACCCTAACTATCATGAACCGGAATAACACAGTTCACACAGAGCTCGCCAAGATGAGCATTTGAGGTTAAAAAGCATATAAATTGTCAATTTTTTAGAAAACGACTAATCATTTTGCTAGATAAGACCCTTCTTTCTTGGCTGGGATCGTGTAGAGCCCTTTGAAGCTGCATTTAAACTGCATTCAAACTTACAGGCACCATAGAAGTCCACTATATGGAGAGAAATCCTCAAATGTTTTCCTCAAAAAACAATTTCTTCACGACTGAAGAAAGGAAAACATGAACATCTTGGGATGACATGGGGGTAACTTCTCCTTTAAATACATCACTCAGGCCTGTTTCAAATCTCCAAAACTAGTGTGAAAACACCTTGTCAGAGCTAAAGACTTGAACTAACCAGTGGAGTTCGGAGTGTGGGGTGATTCCTCGCTCTGTGTCGCCCCTAAGGCCGTCTTCATGGCATACAGATTGGCCTCTTCCTGGAATTTGCCAATGTTCTTCTTATAGCGAATCCTCTTGTTGCCAAACCAGTTGGACACCTGTCACGATTTTAGAGCCAAAATGAAACTGATACGTCTCCAATGACCGGACGCTCCCGTAGTGCACTGAGAGCCAGGCTCCACTCAAATGCTCGAACGAAAACAAGCCAATTACATAGAGTAAATAGATCTGATATAGGAGCTCGTACCTGAGATACAGTGATACCGCACTGCTTGGCCAGCTCTTCTTTGGCCTCCTCGCTCGGGTAGGGGTTAGAGAGATGTGAATAGAAATACTCGTTCAGGACTTCTGTGGCCTGTTTACTAAAATTACGCCGTTTACGCCTGACAAAGCAAGAAAATGTCATAGTCAATAAAATCTGAAATCAACATTTGCATGAAGAACAAACAGGCTTTCTGCAGGTTTTATGAAAGTAAATTTAAGACTTTTTATAGACTGTTTTAAAAGCCATTGACATATTCGTTGTTGTTTTAAGCATAAACTCACTTAAATTTGTTCCATTTTTTAAGACTTAAGTAAATGCATCCTGATTATGCTTAGATATTTGTATTGGAAAACAAAAATATTGAGTAAAATATTTTTGCAATGCATGAAACATTTAATGCCATAATTTAAGACCTTAAAATTAAAAGAGTTTTGTGCAGAAACCCTGAAGAAAACTAAATGTACATTCTAAAATTAATGCATTTGTGCAAATATTTAATATCACAAAATGCGTTTTAATCCCACCTGGCGTCCAGAAAGCGTGAGCGCAGTATCATGACTGCTTCACAGGTGCTCTGTTTGAGCTGTGTCTGAATGGAGCTGAACTTGCGGTGGATGATGGCCACCATGCGCTCGATTTCACGTGGAGACACGGGCCGGGTGCGAGACTGCTCCCTCAGCAGGTTCATAACGTGGGTAGTGAACTCACTGCAGGCCTGGAAACAGCAATGAGATTAGAAAACAGCTCCTTTCTGTCCTTTCTGTGTTTTTTGTGTCAATTTTATGTCTTTATTTAAGGGAAAACGCTGTGCAAACTAAATTAAAAAAAATAACAGATCAAGATGTATTTCAGCTCAATAGTGTGCAACAGTTGGGTTCTGGAAATAAAAATCACATTCATTTTCTCCACAGAGCAACAGATTTTGAACAATAACTTATAAACCATTAAAAGTGAAACCTACTGTGAGCTACAAGGTTGTTAATCGACAGTATATGTTTTCATTGAAACCATATCCCACATTATTTCAACTTATTTTTTAAATAATTGTTTAACAGTGGAGTTCCTGATGAAAAACTACATTACCTATGATTCCGCAGAAAAATCTCCACGAATCAGAGAACAGGATCTCTTTAGCACCCATCCACTCCCATGAAGCACTGCGAATGATGTAATCAAGTCTCGAACTACTTGCATAACATCCATATTTTGCTATAAAATTAATTCACTCTCCCAGTCAAGTTGTTAAACAGTAAGTTTAAAATCTCATTTGCTCACTAAGCCTGCATTTATTTGACCCAAAGAACAGCAAAAACAGGAAAATAGAGATATTTTTATTACTTAAAATAACTTTTTTTCTATTTAAAAATGTTATTTATTCCTGTGATCAAAGTGCAATTTTAAGCATCATTACTCCAGTCTTCACTGTCACATGATCCTTCAAAACTCATTCTAATATGCTCATTTGCTGTCCAAGAAACATGTTTATTATCATCAATATTTAAAATAGTTTAGTACATTTTTTTTCCAGGATTCTTTGATGAATAAAGATCCGCATTTATCTGAAATAAAAAACTTTTTTTTTTTTTTGAGAAAGAAATTATAGAAATTAATACTTTTATTTAGCAAGGATGCTTTAAATTGATTGAAAGTGATAATAGGGACAATTGCAACGTTACAAAAGATTTCTATTTCAGATAAATGCTGTTCCTCTAAACTTTCTATTCGCCAAAGAAACCTGAAAAAAACTCTGCTGTATTATTATGTTTTCAATATAATAATAATAATAATAATAATAATAATAATAGTTTTTTGAGCAGCAAATAAGAATATCAGAATGATTTCTGAAATATCATGTGACTGGAGTAATGATGCTAAAAATTCAGCTTTGAAATCACATAAATAAATTACATTTGAAAATATATTCAAATAGAACACAGTTCTTTTAAATAGCAAAAACATTTCAAAATGTTACTGTTTTTCCTGTACTCTGAATCAAATAAATGCAGGCTTGGTGAGGAGAAAAGACTTCTTTAAAAAACATTAAAAATCGTACTGTTCAAAAACTTTTGACTGGTAGCGTATATGGTTTTTTTATATTTAATCAACATGTTTAAATCAATAGTTTCATATTTCTCCATCGTTTTTAATATAATTACAAGACTGACAACGCTTCATGGGATTGCAGTTCTTTTCTCACTTAAGTCGTAATACTTTTTGCTTCAAATCAAATTTTGCGGTGTCATGATTTTCCTCGTAGATGGTTGACTGGTTCACTTCTTTTAACTTTTTAACCATGGCTTTTATGGGATAAAAATGAATGAGAAAAATACTTCCAGAAAGAAAGCTGCTAAAAAAGTGCACTCTTATGCACTCTATTTACAGCTATGTGTGCAGGATTCTGGACCAATGAGATTTCGCTGGGGGCGTGGCTACCCAGCAGAATGGCAGCGATATGTACCTGCTCGTATTTTTCCAGCTCTGTGTGGTAAATGTTCCGAATTTGGCTCAACTTGCTTTTATAGTCGGAGTGCTCCAGTGAGCTGTCAGGTGACATCCCGCCAGAGCTAGTCGCGGCAGAGACCGCGGCGGCGGCTCCGCCCCCCTTTCTCTGGACCGGCCACTCCTTCGGCCAGCAGCATGTTGTCCAATCGCACGAGCTGTGGGTCTGGAGGCTCCTCCTCCTGAGCGTTTCTCATGGAAAGACCTGAAAATATGAAATTCATTCACTTACTGATTTTCCACCATCTTGTATTGTTACAATGTCAGTAGTATAAGTAAACAACCATTGTGTATTAATTTTATGTTGCCTGCACACACACACAAAAAAACATGTCAGCAAAAGTCAGCTGTATGATAAGTTTTACAACTTTTATTAAAGCTACAGATCGTACTTTAACATTTTCGTATCCCTGCTCACAGATAGGCTGATTGAGTCCGGTGCATTATGGGTAATGTAGTTTTCCCATGCTTTTTCACCACAGCCCTTTTCTTCTATTTGTTCTAGTCACGCAGCACAAAAAAAAAAATGCTTTTTTTTTTTTTTCCTTTAATATTCACCATATGTGACCCTGGATGACAAAACCAGTCATAAGGGTCAATTATTTGAAACTGAGATTTATACATCATCTGAAAGCTGATGAATAATATGTATAATAATCAATATTTGGCCAAGTTACAACTATTTGAAAATCTGGAATCTAAGGGTGCAAAAAAAAAAAAAATCTAAATGTTGAGAAAAATCACCTTTAAAGTTGTCCAAATGAAGCTTTTATATAGTTTTTATATACATCTACGGTAGAAAATTTACAAAATAGCTTCATAGAACATGATCTTTACTTAATATTCTAATGATTTTTGGAATAAAAAGAAAAAAATTATGTTTACATTTAAGAATGCAGATGCCTAATTGTACGACAACTGGTATTCGCACTTCAAATGTAAGAAATTTTGCATGTGAACAGTATGCATACGCACATAATATTAACACATTAATAAATATAATACAATATAAGATATAATTCCACAAATTGTACTGTAATGACTTCATTTATTTTAATGCCATACCAGCTTATTTGGAAATTTTCATACGAGTCATTCAAATTTAAAACAGAGAAGATATTCAAGACCTGTATTTCTTAAACTAAATTTGGGTTAACTTAATTAAAAACCCTGTGACAATTTTCCCAGAGGAGTATAAATATTACAATCCAATAGGTTTAATACAGTAATGGCAGTCAATGACCTACTAGATAAATATGAATTAGAATTATTTTTAATTTATTCCCTGGAGCAACACAAGGTTAAGTGCTTCAGTCAAGGGCAAAACATTAAGCAGGATGACTCATTTTGACAGTTCCTGTGTCATCACTGCTTTAACATTGCAACCACAATAGGTATTGCTTTATTTTGTTACACATACTCTAATTATGAGAGAGTTTATTTTCATTTATATACTATACAAAACATTTCAAAACAGCACTGTGCAATAAACACTGAATAATGCACGGCAGTAGTGTATGATTAATGACACGCAGCATGCAATACCAGGGAGCATGCCAAACCACGGAAATTAAAAGACTCCATTAGGCACAAAGCCATTTAATTACTAACCATCACAGTAAACATTTCAGTCCTCTTATGGGACCTCCTAAACTTAGACTTCATACAGACCAAAGACACATGCAATTATTAGTTCAATTCTTGCATGCAAATAATACGATGCAGCATGCAAATTAAAAGTTTTGTGTTGATATCCAGGACAGTTATTTCGTTTTCTAGTTTCTCATATAAGCCAATTATGATTTTATTGTTGCACTGATACCCTAATGCATGCAAATATGCAAAGATGTGCTGTCACATGCAAAAAATAGAGTTTGAGATATTATCGCTAAATACAGCTGAGAAAAATGTTTACTTGGTATTCAGGAACTGCAAATGTGGTCTTCAGACAAACCAGAAACCATTGTTATTGATGTGCGTTTAGTACAATTTCAACATTAATGCATGCAAATAATTTAGTATAACAAGCAGAGACTGTTTTATGGCATAAGAAGAAGATTATTTGAGAGCAACTTTAATTTTTAAAAGGTGCAGACCTGGTCAAACCCATAATCATAATGCTATTGTTGAGTAAAAAGTGCTGTTTTAACACTCAATCAATGCAATATTGCATGCAAACGTTGGGGTTTGAGAACACATTTAAAAACTACAATAAAATATAAATGGTTATTTAAGAAAATTGCTGAAATTATTGTATTTGTATGAGGTATACAGTCTCTGGCTTTGTTCTTGCAGAACATGGCGCCTGTGTCGAATCCAATGCCAACTTTTAAACCAATTATAAAGTTGCAGTTATGATATTTACCAGTTCTAAAACAAAATGCATGCGCATTACTCACCAGTTTTCTCTTTAATTTCGCACAGGACGCTGAATAAAGCCGGTTTCATCCGATGACAGTTTAAAGCGTGTTTTCTGTCACAAAACAACAAACAAAAGTCAGTTAGCTAACATTAGCATGCTACCGATGTAACAGTGACAGACTCACGTTAAATATATAAAACCTGAAATCGCGTTGGTAGTGGAAATAAAACATTTCACCACACCACTTTTGAGATTTTTTTTATACATATTAAATACTTATTACCCATTTCGATTCTCCTGACACGTTAGCCTTTCACCTTAGCTTCAGGCAGTGATTTGTGTTTTTGTGGAATGAATAAAAATAAAGTTACTTCTGTGATAAGATAAATGTGAATAAATATATTTAAATATATCTAATAGCCAATCCTTATTTTGCAACGTATATATCGCAAAAACTAAGAAAAAGAGTTTGTTTGAAGTCATGAAAAACGTAAACAATAGCAGCTAAGCCCGTGAACTTCAGCACACATTCTAATAATTGTTTAAACAGTAATAACTTTTTATATTTTATGTCTTGTTAAAAAAATAAAATAACATTCAAGTGTATTAAACACGAAATTATGTCATTAAAAATATATAAAAAAAAATACATTATTATATGTTTTAGCGTAACGTTACCCTTGTCTCACGCGTCCGTTAGCTTAATGCTAAACTTGTAAGTTTTCAAAGAAATATTTTTTTAATAACTCACTTTGCTTGAGCTTCGTCTAAACTTTGGTCGGTAATCGTCATGATCTGTTGCAGGATATCTCCAATGTCTCGGCGGTTGTCGTGTCCATTTTCTGCGCCTTCGAGGCCCGCGGGGTCTCCGTCGGGGCGGTGTTGAGAAGACGGGTGCACCGGGTTAAGGGGATGCATTCCCGGGTGGACGTTCAACCCGAGACCGCGGCTTACGCTGGGCCCGTTGCCTGTGATGGGCTGCTGCGGCTGCAACATCCTGAGCAGTACATTAATCTAGATGAGTGTGTGTGACTGTGAGTGAGAGTGTGTCCATGCATCACCACGCTGGAGTCCCCTAGCGATTGACAGATAAAAAACCGTGCCCTTGCATGGACGTAGGCATTCTGCAAATGCAAAAGTCAAGATATGAGTACATTCTGAGCACGCAGTCCTATTGCATAGGTCAAAAAACAGCATGAAAACACATAGTGGTGAAATTAAATGTAACAGTATCCAGTCAAGTCCATTAAATGTTTATTAAATGCAAACACACAAATATGCTAAAGTTCATAAAGGTTTTTGTGAATAAACCTCACAAACCTGTCAGGAACGTTTTCAGTTTGCATTTCATCCTAAAATCAAAAGGAAAAAAAAGTTAATTTAAAGGAAATGTAAATCCAGTTAGGCTTCAATTTATACTGATTTAAAATCAAACAAAACATCATATTACAGCGATTATATATAGGTGAAATTAAAAACTTAAAGAATTCCAGAATGATTTAGGATAGAAATGCACTTAGTATTTTTTTTTTTTAAATGTAAACATTACTTATTTATTGTTTGTTTGTTCACTCATTTATTTATTTGTTTGTTTTAAGGACAAAATGTGAACCAAGCACGTTCTTGACCATTTTCATGAGATTCACTCTAGTATCAAAACAAAGTTTTACTAAATTATGAAATGTGATATTCTTGCATGCACTGAGTTGCTCAACATATACAAGATTCCTTTCTGCAAGTGCATAGTTTACATGTCATCATCATGTCACAGCCTGAAGGCTTTAGGTTTGAACTGTAATCAACAGAACATGTTTTTTTGGTGCCAAATGGGACGTGAATGTCGATAATCTTATTGTAAATGCAAGACGCTCGATCGGTTTCTCCTCTGTGCTCAAGTCTTACTCTATATCACCAAGTCTAACTTCTCGTTTTGCTGGTAGTCAACAGGAAATCTGCAAAACCACAGACTGTGTTAAACAAACAGGCCGCCAGTTTCAACATGCAAGACTTTCATAGCTGTTGAGCGTCAGCACACATTTCCCATACGTATGATTATAAATTAGCTTTGTGTTTGAACAAAAGTGGGTTTAAACAGAGCGGACTGCATCATGCACTTCTCTAGTGCATTTCTATACGTCAGGCTATGCCACTAGTTGAACTGAAGTGGGCCAAATAAATAGGGGTGGATCACGGCCATAAGAGAGGAACAGGAAGAGACAGAGCAAGCAGGCTGTGAAGCAGTGAAGTTGTCGATGCATCGTGTCAGCTTTTAGCTCTTTTCAGATTCGTTTGTGAGAAACACACGTAAAGATTAGCCAAGATATGTGGGAGTTAATGCATGTTCGTACACGGAGGTGAGATGCATGTGGGCTTTACTTGACATTCCGCTGAGAGGACCTCATTTAAACTCGTCAAAGGTTGAGAAGGTAAGCAGGGCCGTAAAATGTCACCCACCATCTAACGCGGAGTTGAAATAAGTACAGTACTGTGTTGTGCATTGATAATGTTTTAGCTAAGATAGATTAGTTGTCATATTTCACATTCTAATACAGACTATGCTTTAAAAAGGTGGCATTATAAATGTTAGACATGCACGACTCTTCAGTGTCTCTCAATGTCTCAACTTGTTTAATATATGGAAATGAGTGTTCTCTAACTTCATACTTTTTGTAGGCTCTCTCATTTTCTTTCACGGGAGCTCAGCAGAAGCTACAATGAACTGCTCTGAGGTCAAAGTTGAAACCTCGGTGGACAAGCAGTTGGAGCCTCTTCTCATTCTCGAAGAGGGGGATGAACCCTTGGATGTGATAAACAGCAGCAGAGGAAGGACCGTGCTAAGAGTTAGGACGGCTGATGAAAACACAAACGATGACATTACAGAACCCACAGAGGGAAGTTCACATGATCACAACAATGTCCAAATAGGAAAAGGTGAGAGCGAAGCAATACAAGCAGAAATGAACGAGGAGACGAATGCAACTCTAGAACATCAGCAAGAAGAGAAGGTGGAAGATCACACGAAAACGGACAAGGGATCGTCAGATGGGACGGCTGCCGGACCGGAGAAGATGCCACAAGCAAAGACTCAAGACAAACCAAGCGCGCAAGGAGAAGTAAAACTGCGGCCTAAAGACAGACTGAGCCCTGATGATGCAAAGTTAACGGTAACATTTAATAATTACGTTCAATTTCATAGAATCTAATTGCATTGAGAAGACACCATGAAATGGCTTGACAAGTGTAGGTTTCCTTCCTGTGTTGATGTATTTCCTAAGTGGGCGGGACCTTTGAAGTGCTTTTTTAGGTTTAGGCCAATAGCCGTTAGGATATTTTAGTTCTAGAAATTAGACGTTTTATTATTTTATTATTTGAAATATTAGACACTACTTTTAAAAAGTTTGGGGTTGGTACGATTTTTTAATGTTTTTAAAAAGTCTCTCATGTGGTCAGCAAGGCTGCATTCATTTGATCAAAAATACTGTAAAAACAGTAAAATTGTGAAATATTGTTTTAGTGTAAAAGAGCTGTTTTCTTGAGTGTCGTATGATCCTTTAAAAATCTGATTTGCTGCTCAAGAAACATTTCTGATTATTGAAGTGTCGAAAACACTGCTTCATATTTTTGTGGAAACTATAATGTATTTTATTTTTCAGGATTCTTTGATGAATAGAAAGTTCAAAAGAACGGCATTTGCTGGAAATTAATTAGGGCACCTGCAGAATTTTTAAGATCAGATTTAAGACTTTTTAAGACCTGCACAAGTAAAATTAATGTCATATGCACTGTCTATGGTAACATATTAAGCTGTAAAATGACTGTAAAACAGTATGATTTGCAATTCAGATTCTGGTTTTCACAAAAAAATGTTTTATAAAATGATGAACTTCATACTTCAGACTTTCTAAACTATTTTTGAGAAAATGGATGCGTCAAAAGTATAAATGATTATATTAATGTAAAGAATTATTATCAATCAGTCATCATATTAATTAAACAACCAAATTGTTTAGATTTTTATAAGCATTAGCTTCTTGTCAATCCACCAGTTCACATTTACAATGCTGTGTGTTTACTGTGTAAAAATATGGGTCGATTTTCATACTAGTCTGAACAAAAACAGCAGACGGGCTTAATGAAAATGCAAATTCATTCTCTGCCAGCAGGTGGCACTTTGGAAACGGCAGAAATATACCAGTAACGATTGTACATAAGCACAGCAGCTGACTTTGAAACATACAGCTCTCATATTTATGTAAAATCATAGCTTTTTGAAGTTTAATTATTACATTAAGCCATGTCGCTAGTCTTGTCTTTCCGTCGCCAAATTTAAGATCTCTTGAAGTCATAATTTCCTGTACCAGCCTTAAATCTGATACAACTAAATTAATCCTTTTTAAGGACCATTGGAAATGTCTTTCCTGTCCTGACCAATTTAATATATCCTTGGTGAATAAGAGTGTTGAAATCTTTTTAAAAAATCTTCCTAACTCCAAACGTTTGACCAGGACTGTAAATGGGCCTCAAAGCTAACAAGCGTGGACTAATATTATTTAAAAAGCTTCACACAGTGACACTTACTATCAAAAAAAAAAAAATCCAAGGATTTGGACAATTTCAAAGATCTTTTAAAAGGAATTTTCAAAAATACAAAAGTGTAGTTCTGAAATTTGCAAACTAACACATCCCATTATTAATTAAGAATTTAAACAACATAAAGTGTACACAGGTTCTGCAATCTGATATATTTAAAAGTGAAATATAGCTGCAAGCAGCGATTACGGGGGGTTCAAGTGCTTTAAGGCATTTAAAGACATTATTTAGCAAGCCTGTAACCATCTATATCAATGATTTAAAAGAGCATTTTTGGCAAATCCAGATAATTTACCATAGAAACATGTTTTGAGTTTTCCTTTGGGTAAATTTGGACATGCCTTCTCTTCTAAACGACCCCGTTATAGCTTCCCAAAAAGAAAATGTTTTTGATAATTATTGACCTAGTGAGTCCAGAGAATTGTACTGTAGTTATTTTTTTCATATTGAGAGAAAAACCTAGGACTAGTTCGCAAAAGTAGGTGTTTGACATCTTCTCAATCATTTAACAAACGACTTGATTGACAGCAGTGGTTATGGAGGCAGAGCTGTACAGAATGAGGAGTTTTATGATATGATATAAATATTGTGTGTATGTGTAAAAAAAAACAACAACTGTGCAATGTACAATTGGTTACGCACTCGAAAAATGCGATATCTCCCCCAGTGGCTGATTTCTTTCAAATTTCTCACAGATCTTTGGGGCTGTGAGTCAAACAGGCCCACCAATTTTCATTCCGATCAGTCTCCGTTAACCTTGTCTAATAGGTGCTCAAAATCCATCACCCAATGGCGGCCATGTTTTTTTTAGATACACAAATGTCCTTACAGACACTTGTTGCACTTTGGACCAAGACCATGCACAGCGCTTGGTTGCGTAGGTATAGCCATTTTTAGTTTTTTCCCTCTTATAGCACCACCAAATGGCCAAGCTACGTGGTTTTTGTCCTGTGACCTCAGATTGAGCTCTTACATAAGAGTTTGTCAAGTCATAGACATTTTACTAAAAGTGGTCCTACCCCTTTCGAATGTTTTGGTGTCCCCCTTTGCGACGCTGAGTTGACAATTATTGATATTCACTCTCCAGAGAATCTTTATACACTGGCTTGGTTCCGATCGGCCGAAAAACCTAGGACTAGTTTGCAAAAGTAGATTTTTAAAAAAAAATCGAAAATACCTGAAATTTTTTTAGCGTGAACCAAGGATTTTGATGACATAAGACACTTGGGCCTGCGAGTGACCGTTTAGGGGTTATGATCGATTTCGTACTTTTGATCACTGTAGCGCCCCCGTCAGGCTGATTGGGGCAAGACTTGGTCACTTTGTAGGCGTAGTGAGTACTACCATCTCTCCAAGTTTCAAATCTCTATGACTTACGGTTTGGTCTGCACAATCAGTTTTGCATGGAGATCGCTGATCCTTGGTCATTCTAACAATTACTATGAACTTGAACCCCTAAAAAGTATATTCATCAAGAAACACCCTTTATTTTATCCATCAGAAACTTAATGGATTGTGTTGAGGAGATACTAGCACTTTTCTAAGCAATCTGACTTTTGGAAATTAAGCTTAGACACTTCTGAAAGGACTCTTTTGACAACAGACCTGTATGAGGTTCTTGAAGGATTTGATATGGTGATGATTTGTTTGTGATGTGCTCAGGTTCACAGGACATCTCCAGATTTCCCAGACGCTTTGTGCGAGCTGTTGTTCGCGTTGCAAGAAGGCCGGCGACTCAACGACCAGCGCTGCTCGTTCCGTCTGGAGCACCGCAGGAGATGTTACTCAGAGCCCAGCACACCTCGCCAAAGCCAGAGAGGTGAAGAAACAAACTGAACGCATTTCATCATCATAGTTATAGAAAATAATACACACTGTGTCTTTCCAAACAGTGGTGTTCTCCTCCATGACATCCCTGCAGAAGGAGGAGTTCTTCGATTTGTTGGCGACTTCTCAGGGTCGTCGACTGGATGACCAGCGAGCAGAACTCCAGGACGTTCCCTCTGCCCCCCCCACCTCCGCTGCCCAAGCCCAAGCAGAGGAAGAGCAGCTGGAAGATCCCAGAGGTCACCCGAACCGTTCCCACGCAAACGCCCAAAGAGGACTTATACAACATGATCGTCAATTCACAAGTGAGTGATGCTGAGATGTTGTTTATCGCTACTGGAACAGACACATTTGACCTAGTCTGTAACTGGCATGTTTGTTTTTGTATTTTTTGTATTTGAATTATGTCAGAAACATTTTCTTTTCTTATTGGTAACTTCACTTAACAGAGGAGTTCTCAAACTTGTTGATGCCAAGGGCCTCCAAAAATATTTCACATGCAGATGTATATTCCCATGTGTAAAAAGGCACAGTTAAACTGTGCGAAAAAAAAAAAAATAGTAAACATGATTTTAGAAAAAAACTTTTATTTATTTATTAAAGAATTAATAACTTTCTTGCCAATAAAAACTCTTGTTGGTACAAAAAGATCATAATTAATCTTAGAATTTCTGGTCATTAATGTCAAATCAGTAAAGTTTTTTTACATTTAAAATATTTTTAGTTTGTGAAATAATAATAATAATAATAATAACAACAACAATATAATAGCAATTATTATTAGTATTATTAAATTGCAAAATGTTATGATTAATACCACAATTTTTGGTCAGTAATGTCAAATTCTCCAAAGGCTAATGTTTTTTAATTTCTAAAATTATTATTATTGTATTAACTTTTTCATAACAACGACCACAATAACAATAATAATTATAATTATAATAATTTATTGTAATGTTAAAAAAAAAAAATATATATATATATATATATATATATATATATATAAAAACAAAATGTTTATAGTCAATATAATATACTACTACTACTACTAATAATAATAATAATTTATTGTATTTTTTAAAAATATTATTTATTATAACATTATATATAAAAATACAAAAATATTATTATTATTATTATTATTATTATTATTATTTTTATTACAAAACGTTTATAATCAATATAATAAAGTCTGGTCAGTAATGTCAAATTGGGAAAGGCTAATGTTTTTGATTTCTAAAATAATTATAATTATATTAAAAATATTATATTATTATTATTATTATTTTTATCATAATCATCATCATCATTATTTTAAGTATAATAATTATATTAAAATTATTATTATTAATATCAAAATGTTTATGACTAGTCTTTTATGGTCAGTAATGTCAAATTGGCAAAGGCTAGTTTTTATTTCTAAAAATATTATTATTGTATTACCTTTTTAATAACAATAATAGTAATAATAATAATAATAATAATAAAACTAATAATAATAATAATAATAATAATTATTATTATTATTAAAATCATAATTTAAGGTCAGTAATATCACATTGGTTAATGTTTTTGATTTCTAAAATTATTTTTACTGTATTAACCTTTCCATAATAATAATAATACATTTTATTTTTAATCACAAAATCATAAAATTATCATAAATTCTGGACAGTAATGTCAAATTGGTAAAGGCTAATGTTTAACAACAACAACAACAAAAATAAATAAATAAATAAATAAATAAATAAATAAATGAATGAATGAATGAATGAATGAATGAATGAATGAATGAATGAATAAATAAATAAATAAATAATAGTAATAATAATAATAACAATTATTAATTATAATAATAATGTATTTATTTTTATTTTGCCAGGCCCAGGGGCGGCTGGAGGAGCAGCGCAGTGCCGCTCCAGGACCGATGGACGATGAAGATTTCTTTTCATTGTTGCTGAAGGTCCAGGGCGGTAGAATGGATGAACAGAGAACGGAGCTCAAGCCTGTTTATTAAAAGATGCTATGATGAGCTGAGAATCAAACAGGAGGTTCCTGCTTTCCTGGGCCTGTTACAGTGTGAGGTTATCATGTCAGACTCTTTCCTGTTCAAATAACTTTAGAGATCTGACTACAAATATAAAAATACTTGCACTACTTTTCAACATTGCTACACTTACTGCGCTTGAATTCATAGCTCGATTATGAATGGGAGAGTCACAGAATATTTCTTGCATTTAAGGATAAAGTCATTTGAAGGATCTCTGCCTCTACTGTGTACATGCTGTTGTACGGAAATAAATGTTTTAAATGTAAATTATAATGTTTACTGTTGTTATGAACAGGTATGTAAACTTAAGAGCACCTTTGAAACATTTGTAATGTTGTAGTAAGATTTAACTAAGAAGTACATCCCACATTTTCCCACTAGATGGTGACAGAGACTAATCATTTTCATCATACTTGATTTGGACAAAGGATCCACTTACTGCAAAAAAATTATAATACATTTTAATTTTTATTTTTTTTTATAGGTATTATTTAAGTGGCTGGATAGTGGATAGTAATAATAAAGGTTATTGCATTAGATAATAAAATAGGATAACAAATGGCATTATTTTAAAGAACGACATTTAAGAAAGCACATTTTTCAAACAAAACACTGCAGAAAAAAGAAGTTTGTAAGGTTTCAGAACATAAAATCAATACATATAGTGTTGAAAGACAAAAAAAGAGTTATGAGCGACACAAGGAAAGGTGAAGGCCTCCTATGTGAGTCGGATCTCATTAAATTCGCTGTTGATTGGTGATGGAGGTGAGCAGACATGAAGGCTAATGAGAGCACAGTCTCTTTCCACAGGGACACGCGACTTTGACTTCAAACTAAAGCGTGAGGATTCAACACAAGCTGAAGGTCACACATGATGTTCGTTCTCATTGGACTGCGGCTTAATGAGGCGCTTCATTGAGGGACAAACGCTGTCATGTTTTCTTCCAGAGAGCGATGCTTGTCAGGTGTTGTTCACAAATCACCAGCTATACTGTTAACATTAGTGATTAGCATTTCTCATGCCTGAGCTTCCCCTGCGGTGATCAGGTTTGTGAACATGGCACTGCCTGCGCATTAATAGCAATTTGTGCTCAATTACAAGATCATGAGGCAGAAAATGTTTGCATGCTAAAAACGGTGGCACATCAGTATGCACAGCTTCCGACGTAATGCCTTCAATAAGTTAAGTTTGGCCAGAAACACAAAAACATGCAACATTTTCGCAAAAATTTAATGTGTTGTTTTTGATGGTTGTTGATATGAGAATTTTCAGTATTATATGCTCACACACACACACACATAAACACACACTAATTACAGCATTCTTCATGAATTTGCTTAGTAAAGTAATATTATTTAAAAATATTATATTTTAATAATATATAAAATATTATACTTATTTATAATATATATAATATTATTATAAGTAAAACAATATTATAATTTTATTTATTAATAAGAATATGCGTCCTATAATGTGGATTGCAAATAAATAAAAAAAGACTGAATAATTATTACATTAATTATTGAGTAATTTTTAAATAAACAATAAATTATATTATAAAATATAATAAATAAATTAAATTATATTCATGTATTCATTTATTCACACACACGCATAGTGTAAAAAAAATAAATAAATTACTGAATAATTTTTATTCAGTACCAAATAAAATAATAAATTAATTTATATCAAAATATAATTTATTTAAAATACTTATTTATTCAAAAACACATTATATGGATGTAAAATAATAATATGAATTATAAATGAATTTTGGTGTTTGCATTTGTATATATATATATATATTTACACACACACACATACATACACGCACAGATTACAATTATTTTAAAATTCATTAAAGAATTCTTGATTAATTTTTTTTAGTAAAATAATATATTAATGAGAATATATTTCCTTTAATGTGGATTGTAAATAAATATAAGTAAATTACTGAAAAAAAATATATATATATCAAAAGGTATTGGATATTTCAGGTTTTTGATCATTTCCTCCACTGAATGCTGAACACCAGTGATTTATATCGCTCTGAAACCTCTGATTGAATTCAGTCACTAAAAGAGACAAACAGCCATTCTTTATGAGCCACAGTCAGCGTTTGTGCCAAAAATCCTGCAGTAAATATAAGAGTGTCAGGCCTGAGCTCGCCTCCTTCACCCTCTTTGACCTCTCCACTCACCTGTGACCTCTGCTGCGTCCCGCAGGGCTCTGGATTTATGACGACCCGCTCAGCTTGGGATTCTCTGCATGACGCTGGGCTGTAGAGAGAGTCAATAGAGTGTTACAAATGAATCAGAATTAGTTTTCTGTTTTAGCATGCAGAGTTTTATTTATCCTTTTGAAATGTCACTGGCTCTGCATTTTCTTTTCGAGAGCATGTATTACCGCTCTGAAACAAGACTAATCGAGCACAACAATATTTGTGGGAAATGTATGTAGCTCTTTAATAATGCTTTATTAAGCATTCATGCTGCATGCTGATCAGTGCAGGATGATTTCACACCTTCCTGGCAAACACTTATTCACACCTAATGAATTTGCATGAAAAATAATGTTTTAATGAAAATATGAATATATGTATACACATAAATTAAATTAATTGTCAAAGATATACATACACATAAAAACACTTCAGAAACATGCTACTTAATAAATATATTTAGTAAAAAATAAATATAACATAAAAATATTATGTAATTAATATTTAAACTATATATTATTTTATTATTTATTTTAGATAAATTAGTTTAAATAAATATATAATAAAATGTGTAAAAATGAATAAAATGTGTGAATTTAACTAAATTCAAAATATTATATTACAAATATTATATTAACAATTACAAACTATAAATTAATTAGCAAAGATACATATATAAATCAACAGATATACGCAAATATAAATTGTCGCAAACATGAAAATGAATTTGACGTGTCCTTTAATGTGTATATGTAAACAAATCGAAATAAATTATAAATAATTAATAATTAACAATGATACAATATTTATAATTTTTTTATTATTTTATATATTATATAAAAATAAATTAAAATGTATTTATTTGTTAAATCTGCACTGCAAAAGGTAAAAAAATAAAAATGTTAAATCCAGATCATTTGAGGTCAGAATTGTGAAAGTCCAGTCATTCATCTCAGATCATTTCCTGTATCAGACAGTAATCAGATTACAGTTTTATCTTCTCTTGTTCTGGACAAATGGACTCGCTCTGGCCTCATCTAAACCCCCGCATCAGTCCGATTCATCTGAGCGTATCTTTTGAAACCAAAAATAACCATGCGGGTTGTGCTCACGGTCGAGGAGGCTTTGTCAGACTCTTACAGCTGCTTCATGTTGCTTCAAATTAAAAAAAATCTGTTGCAGGAAGATTAGCCGGCCCTGAACGCGAGCACGCTTTCTGACAGAGCCTGTCAGCGGCAGCTGTGTTTCCTGAACCAAACGTGATTATGATTTATTGCCGTATTTGTGCAAGATGAGGAAACATGGACTCAATATGGTTTCTTCTAAACAATGTCATTAGTTTTCGCATAAACACAAGAGCAGCCAGAAATCGGCACCATCAGACTTTAGCATACAACATTCACAATAAAACCAAGAGTACTGATCACATATTAATAATAAATTCTATATGTAGATTATGTAATTTTCTGTCTTTTTTGTAAGATGACGATTTAATTATATGTCCTATCATTAACGGCTGTTTTTCATGAAATCCTCAGTCTGGCTGACGATGGCCGCGGTTCAGGTTATTGTCGGGGCTCTGTGTCAAAACCACATAGTAAATCTGCAGAAATTAAAGCTCCAACTGCTTATTTACATGTTTCTTTACTGATCACAGGCAGATTTATGTGAACACAGCTGCTGATTTACCACAGATTTGAGTCAGCATGAATCCTCGTGCTTTACTCTGACTGCAGTATAAGCAGGCCATGTGAGAATGACTTTAAAATCCACGGTTGCCAGGTTTTCACAACAAAACTCGCCCAACTGCTACTCAGAACTAGCCCTAATCTATCCCCCGTTTGAAGGGGGGTCCCCCATTAAAAATCACATTCCGGGGGGTAAAATACACACTTTTTGGCGGGGCAACAGTTTTACCGCAGTGTTAAAGTAGCCCAATTCCACGGGAAACCGAAGACTTGGCAACATTGGAGATGGCTGACATATAATTATATAACTGCGTATAATTGTTAATACAATTTTAATGGCCTATTTACAGATGATATTAATAATATCCGAAATTTTGTATTTAATTTATTATCTTTCATTCTACGTAATAAATAGTTCACCCTAAATTCCATTAAAATATAAATATAAAACATTATAAAAATCTAAAACATTAACACAAGATAGGCCATTTCCAAAATTATTAGACAATTTAAATAATTGGTAAAACTTTACAATAAGTTCTCATAATCAACATTAACTAACAATGAGCAATACCTATTTTCTTACAATATTTATTGACCTGTTAACGTTAATGTTAAGTTAATAAAAAAAAAAAAAAACTGTTGTACAAATGTATTACGCTAGTAAATGTTGATATTAACATTAAGGACCAATATATGCTTTAGAAGTATTTCTCGTTGATAGTTCATGTTAATGTAGTTAAATAATGTAGTAAAAATAATTTCATCAATCCATCTTACTGGTGGACCATAAAATGTTTACATTTTATGGGTCTGATTTCCGGGCTTATCCGCGTCCAGCTATTTTTAGCTGTGCAAAACAGCTAGTTTTGCTCCTTGATATTGCAAATTGGTGTGTCTTATTTTATTTTGATTTATTATCTTAATTATGAACACACTGCTTTGTAGTGGTAACAGTTTTACTGTTTAATGCACATTGTTTTTCTATAGCGGAAGTCTCAGCCATAAGCTCACTTTTACATTGAAGAATAAGTTGGACAGAAACATGTATATAATTTAAACGCATTATATTTAATGAGCATTTTATTACTCTAATTCAGCCAAAATTCTGCCTATATTTATTTACTTTTTTAAAAAATCCTAAAGAAATGTGTTTGACATTTTGTGCTGTGCTGTAATATGTGACCCTGGACCACAAAATCAGTCATAAGGGTCAATTTTTGAAAATTGAGCTTTATACATCATCTGAAAGCTGAACAAACAAGCTTAGGATAAGACAATATTTGGCCGAAATACAACTATTTGAATATCTGGAATCTGAGGGTGCAAAAAAATCAAAATATTGAGAAAATCACCTTTAAAGTTTCCAAATGAAGCTCTTACTAATGCGTATTACTAATCAAAAATCAAGTTTTGATATATTTACAGTAAGAATTTTACAAAATATCTTCATGAAACATGATCTTTACTTAATTTCCTAATGATTTTTGGCATAAAAGAAAAATCTATAATTTTGACCCATACAATGTAATTTTGGCCATTGCTACAAATAAACCCCAGCGACTTAAGACTGATTTTGTGGTCCAGGGTCACATATTGTTTTGACAGTACTCAGTGTTGGGAAGGTTACTTTGGAAATGTAACAGGTTACAGATTACAAGTTACTTGATTTAAAATGTAATAAGTAGTGTAACTTTTCAATTACTTTATTAAAGTAATGTAATTATTACTTTTAAACACTTTTTGATTACTTTTCTACATTTCTAATATTTTCAACTGTTAATCATTTTGAAACATTTAAACCAGGCAGAGTTAACCTTACAGTAGCACTCAACACTGATTACTGTCAGACTTTCACAATCCTTTATCACTTGAATTAAGATTATAATAAGTAACATACATCTTTATTTTGCGGTAACAACTGGCTGAATGTACATTATCAAACTTATTACATAGCTGCTTGATAGATTATTTAGATGTTTTATACTTAGACATGAAACACTGATCTGAGTTGAAATATTTGAACGCAAAGCTTTCATGAAGAAATCAGTTGCTAGCAAACGGCAAGTTCAAACTAGACATTTTAGGGATACGGTGCAGTCATACCAGTTTTCTTACACAACATTTTACCACATAAATAATTAAGTAGTAGTACTAGTTTGTTAGTTATCTTATAATCCATTACAATGTACAAAAAATGGCAGCAAAAATAGAGCAAGTCCACGATACCAGGATGACAGAATTAAGAAACTGTACACATAATATTGAATTAAGCTTCAATATTTTATTAGCTAACCAAACGCAAAGCTTCCGCCAAGAAAAAAAGTATCAAGCATATAGCACTGACTTAAGTTGCCCCAAAAGAGCCTGAGCTGTGTAATAATTTAATTTAAAGCACAGCCACCACAAATTCACTTTTTTTTTTACTTATATTTTTGGGCTTTTTATGCCTTTTATTGTGATAGGACAGTAGAGAGATGACAGGAAAGAGCTGGGAGGAGAGAGGGGAGTGGGATCGGCAAAGGACCTCGAGACGGGAATCGAACTCCGGTCACCGTGAGCACAGTTGCGTTATATGTCATAACATAAATAACATCATAACAAGAAATAGTTTAATAGCTATGATACTGGGTTTGAAATCAAATGTTTGCATAGTTATGACAGAAAACACTAGTATCTAACAATGCCTTGGAAAAAACAATCTTAAAAAATAAAGATTATGCACACACCCAAATAGGAAATAAAACAGTTATCGAATAAGCATGTGTCCAAAACTCCTGAAACATTGGTGTCTCATTTTAGAGCAGTCAATGCAATTTATGAAAGAAGTCAATTAAATCTGTAAGTGGGGGTGGGTGCGTGAAAAAATTCAGATGTAACCCCCTTTGTAATCACTGGCATTTTTCAAAAGTAACTAATTTAATTACATATTCTTTTCTCAGTAACTGTAACTAATTACAATTACATTTATTTTGTAATTAAATTACGTGATTCCGTTACATGTAACTAATTACTCCCCAACACTGACAATACTGAGCTTAGCTCTTAGAAACAATTGTAAACATCAGAGAAAAAAGACATTATTAATGATGGATTTATTTTGATAGCCTATATAAAATCCTCTATTAAATTCCCGTCATATTTAAATTCCACTTCAGCATCCTGTGGAGCATCACCAATTCAATTTAAACACGCTCAGGAATTGAGAGAGAGCCAGTTGTTAAATTCAGTAAGTATAATGTGTGTTTGAGGGGATGAAGCGGTCCAGAGATTCAGCGCGACGCAGTCATGGAAGAAGATTCCAGCACAATGAGTGTCCCACTTGCCCGAGCTGTCAATGATTTATGAATGAGAAGCTTTCGCTTCGCTCTCTGTAATTCCCTCCAGAATGGCTGAAAGAGAACTGAGCTTTCATTACCGCAGCCCGTGACAGACTCTGACTCCCCGGCCAAACCACAGCCGCCTGACAATGATTTAAATGTGAAGGGTGTCATTTTTACGATGTTGATAGAATCATATAGCCAGAATGTCCATTAATACACACCATAAATGTGACCCTGGGCCACAAAACCAGTCTTAAGTCGCTGGGGTTTATTTGTAGCAATAGCCAAAAATACATTGTATGGGTCAAAATTGTAGATTTTTCTTTTATGCCAAAAATCATTAGGAAATTAAGTAAAGATCATGTTCCATGAAGATATTTTGTAAATTTCCTACTGTAAATATATCAAAATTTAATTTTTGATTAGTAATATGCATTGCAAAGAACTTAATTTGGACAACTTTAAAGGCGATTTTCTCAATATTTTGATTTTTTTGCACCCTCAGATTCCATATACTGAAATAGTTGTATCTCGGCTAAATATTGTTCTATCCTAACAAACTACACATTGATGGAAAGCTAATTTATTCAGCTTTCAGATGATGTATAAAGCTCAGTTTCGAAAAATGTACACTTATGACTGGTTTTGTGGTCCAGGGTCACAAATGATTTTTAGAAGATTACTGAAGTACATTTTACAAGTAAATACTATTTCAGTCTTTCTAATTCAATTCATGTTTAATTCAAAGTGTTACTTGCCCATTCTGTGTAATTATTTGGAAATTCACTAGGAATTTTAAAATAGTTAAAATTGATTCAACACACCAAAAAAAATATGATACTAAGGATGCAACGCACCTCGAGTCGACTAAAAATCGATAAAATATTTGACGATTCAAGTCGGTTTGTGATTCAAGATGTTAAACGAACGTCAGTGTGAATTTTCTCATATTGTTGAGTTGAATGAATCGTTACATCGCTATATGATTCAATTTGATATCACGTGATGCAATGAAAACAACACACAAACGTATCAAATATCATTTATTTCTTTTTTTATAAAAGCATTTTTTTTTATATCAAAAAATTCCAACTTTCGTTTTATTGTTCGTAATGATGTAAAATAAAGTCTTTACAGGGTCCAAGGATTAAAAGAATCAAAACTGAAATACATGAATCCTCATGTGTGCTAAATACACGTACAAACATGAGGCAGAGTGAATGAGCGACCGAGATGTTTCCTACAAAACAGGCAGGAATGTCAGAACTGAACCATAAGAAAAACTCCAGTGTTTGACAAAGAAAACTAAACGAAGTGAACAAGAACAGAGAGCAGATGCCCACATATGATCAGCGCTATAGAGGAGATTGTGGTGCTGAAGGCTAACAGAATAACTCAAAAGTGTCTTGAGAAAAGGCACATTCATTTGAGACAAAAAAGAGAGTAAAGCCTGATTGAATCTTGATATATCTGACTAGAACCTCATAATACCGATATATTACTTGGAGAGATGTTTGCCACAATTTTGGCCCAATTCATGCACATCAGATCAATTTTACATTAATGCAACTACTAAATAAGTTTTTCCTCATTTTAAATGATTTGGGACACATTCTGTTTTGTATTGTCATATTACTCCATGTTTCTTTCTCATGTAAATAAAATTAAGCAGTCCCTAATATTTGATCGCCATGCAAATATTAATGGTTAATCAAAATAACTACCATTCACACATTTCTATCATCACATGGTCCAAACCATCAATGTATAATATTCACCCCTAATGTCTTTAATAGAGAAAATGCTCTTACAAAAGCACTCTATATAGTACTTTTTTGTAATTGTAGGGACATCAAACCTTAAGTCAGTGTAGATGCCATATTTTATAAACAGTCGGTTCAATACTGTAGGGTGTACTGTCTTAAGGTGCTATATCATGTCATTTTTTGCAAAGATGTATTTTTATTGACAATACACTGAACAAAGTGTAGGTCCGTCCCTCATAGCAACGTTTTCATTTACGCAACATTATATATGGCATCTACCCTGACTATAGACCAAGTGTATGAATTTTGGACAAAAGTACTTTTGAATCAGTCTCCACTGGGACAGCCAGCTCTATCCATCCCGATCTGAGAAAAAACAGGAGTGATAATGAGTAAATAGCTCTTTCTTAGCAGAAAATCAATGGAAGACATTCTCAAAACTCAAGCTGAAGCTCTGAATGAATGACGTCCTCTCCTAATCAAGCATTTTCAGACGTTTCATTGATTTGCGAGCATAAACACAAAACTAGTGTTAAATATTTCTTTAGAATTACATATCCTGTGTGCTTAAGCTCAAGCCGTTGAGCGAGTAATCCTAGAAATACATACTAGCCACATACACACTGAAACAACATCGGGATTATTGAATCTGTTTTTCTGAAATGGAACAGTGTATAGAACTTTTAGAGAAAATATAAAAAATCTAAATAGATTTAAATTGATAGATTGGAACATCTATTTAAACAAAGAAATAGTGGCGAACGAAGATGTGTTAACATTCTAAATTTTCAGTAAACCACCTGTTTTAAGTGTCTCTTGAACTTTTTTAAATCTAAAATGTATTTGTCACTTTCAAATAGACGAATTCGGACCAAGATGAAGCAGTCAGAAGTGGAGTGACATCTGAATTAGCTGCAGTGTGAACGTGGCTTCTAATAAAGCATTACATTCATAAGACTCTCAAGAAAACCAGACAGAGATTGAGATGTTTGTGTCATTGGGTCTAAATCCTCCAAAAATACTAAAATTATGTCAGTTTGACAAATTACACCTAAAAGCTTGTATTAAAAAAAAACAACAACAAATTTTGGGCCAATTTGTGAAAATCCTACATTATAACCTTTTTGGCTGACTTGTCAAGACTGACAACAAAAGAGAAATGGACTGAAACATCTATTTAGAATCTCAGGTGTTTTAAAGAAAGAAATATTAATGAGTGGAGTTTAGAATGGGTATGAACATTTAGATTTTTTTTTTTAAAAGTTCAAAAAAGTTAAACCACTGTAATGGATTTGGTGTCATTAGACAAGTGGCATTGCTGCATTAACAACCAGTTATTAATAAGAATTGCAAAATGGGTTGTCATTGAACAATTTGAATGTAAAAATGTGTCAAAAACAAATTAAGACCAAGATGAAGCAGTCAGAAGTGGAGTGACATCTGAATTAGCTCCAGTGTGAATGTGGCCTCTGATATGGCATTAAACTCATAAGACTTGCAAGAAAACCAGACAAACGAAATGTCTGTAGCATAGGGTTGAAATCATCATCAAAAGAAAAAAAAACACTAAAAACCGTCAGTTTGACAAATTACACCAAGAGGCCTGTACAGAAAGAAAGAAAAAACAATAAACTTTGGGCCAATTTGTGGAAAACTTACATAATAGCCACATAACCTCTGGCTGACTTGTCGAGACTGACAACAAAAAAGAAATGGATTGCAACATCTGTTTAGAATCTCAGGTGTTTTAAAGAAAGAAACATCAGTGAGTGGAGTTTAGAATGGGTGTGAACGTTTTGAATTTGAAAACAGTGTGAACATGGTCTCTGATATGGC
Source organism: Labeo rohita (assembly GCF_022985175.1). Taxonomy (NCBI): domain Eukaryota; kingdom Metazoa; phylum Chordata; class Actinopteri; order Cypriniformes; family Cyprinidae; genus Labeo; species Labeo rohita. Next base: position 4,365,732 of record NC_066884.1, read on the forward strand.
ATTAAACTCATAAGACTTGCAAGAAAACCAGACAAATAAGATGTCTGTGGCATAGTGTTGAAATCATCAAAAAACAAAGCAAACAAAAAAAACACTAAAAATTGTCAGTTTGACAAAATGCACCAACAGGCCTGTACAGAAAGAAAGAAAAAAACAATAAACTTAAAACCTTCATAATAACCACATAAACTCTGGCTGACTTGTTGAGACTGATAACAAAAGAGAAATGGATTGCAACATCTATTTAGAATGTCTGATGTTTTAAAGAAAGAAACATTAGTGAGTTGAGTTCAGAATGGGTGTGAACGTTTGAAATTGTAAAATTTTAAATGACCATGAACAGATGTGGTGTTTTAAGCCACTCCATGTTTGTCATTAGACAAGTGACATTACTGCATGAACAACCAGTTATTAATATGAATTGCAAAACTGTCATTGAACAATTTGAATATAAACATGTGTCAAAAACAAATTAAGACCAAGATGAAGCAGTCAGAAGTGGAGTGACATCTGAATTAGCTGCAGTGTGAACATGGCCTTTGATATGGTATTGCACTCATAAGACTAACAAAAAAAACCATACAAACAAAATGTTTGTGGCATTGGGTTTAAATATTTAAAAAAAAAAAAAACTAAAATGTCAGTTTGACAAATTACACCAAAAGGCTTGTATAGAAAGAAAGAAAAAACAATGAACTGTGGGCCAATTTGTGGAAAAACTTCATAATAGCCACATAAACTCTGGCTGACTTGTCGAGACTGACCACAAAAGAGAAATGGATTGCAACATCTATTTAGAATATTTGGTGTTTTAAAGAAAGAAACATTAGTGAGTGGATTTTAGAATGGGTGTGAACATTCTGAAATGTAAAAAAAAAATTCAAACAGTCGTATACAGCCCTGTCATGTTTGTCATTAGATAAGTAGCATCACTGCATTAACAAATAGTTATTATTCATTTGAATTGTAAAAGTGGTTGTCATTGTAAATTTTGGATGTAAAAATGTGTCAAAAACAAATTAAGACCAAGATGAAGCAGTCAGAAGTGAAGTGACATCTGAATTAGCTGCAGTGTGAACATGGCCTTTGATATGGCAGTACACTCACAAGACTCGCAAGAAAACCAGACAAACTAAATGTTTGTGGCATTGGGTCTAAATTATAAAAAAAATACTAAAATAATGTCAGTTTGACAAAACACACCAAAAGGCTTGTATAGAAAGAAAGAAAAAACAATGAACTTTGGGCCAATTTGTGAAAAACCTACAAAATAGCCACATAAACTCTGGCTGACTTGTCAAGACTGACAACAAAAGAGAAATGGATTGCAACATCTATTTAGAATGTTTGGTGTTTTAAAGAAAGAAACATTATTGAGTGGAGATTCAAATGTGTGTGAACATTTAGAATTTTGTTTTTACATTTTTTTATTTTAAACCACTGTAAACAGATTTGGTGTTTTAAGCCCCTCCATGTTTGCCAGTGGACAAGTGGCATTGCTGCATTAACAACTAGTTATTATTAATATTAATTGTAAAACCGGTTGTCATTGAACAAATTGGATTTTTTAAATGAAGCAGTCACATGACATCTGAATTAGCTGCAGTGTGAATGTGGCCTTTGACACTCATTAAGACTCGCAAGAAACCAGACAAACGAGATGTTTGTGGCATTGGGTCTAAATCATCAAAAAATACTAAAATTATGTCAGTTTGATAAAACACACCAAAAGGCTTGTGTAGAAAGAAAGAAAAACAAAATGTTGGGCCAATTTGTGGAACACCTACATTTGAATCCAAATATAAAGCAGCATGAACAAGGTGTTTTTGCATTCATACAAAACCCCTTTGGACTCCCAGATACGGTCCATCTGAAAGCTCAGGCACTGTGACGTTGTGCGCAGTGTTTCGCACGCTTGACTTCTCCACGGGACGTCGTCCTGCGTCTTCAAGAGGGGCGTAACGCTTGCCGAAGGCGAACTGAATAAATATGCACGGCTGGATTGCGGGCGACTCTTCCAGCCAGGCGTATCGCACGTCTAACATGGAGAGGTCTGATCCAGAGGTTAAACCGGTGTGCGGTAGTCTATATTCTGACTGCATGTGGATGTGTGTGTGGCTGCCCGGCTTTGGCAAAGTTGCCATGGTCACCGTTGTCATTGGCAAAGCATTACAAGAGGGGGTGTGGAAGACAGAAAGCTGCCAACGTTGGCGCGTCTTTGTGTTGTGCTAAACATAACGTCAACGTGGTCTCGAATCGAACCTCTCGCTTTCATATATTTATAGTTAGTGACGATCTCTAACAGACGAGCACAACACTCTCCCCCAATCTCGATGCGCTCCCTCCCTGAGGGTTTCCGTGCCCCCGTTTTTATCCCTGTTGATCTGGTTTTTCAGGGTTCTGGGGGGATTTGGATGCCATTTCCCATCCCTGTTCAGAGGGAAAGGGTTGCTCAGCTTCGTCAGAGTCTCTCGATGTCTCTGTACTTTTTGCGCAGTATCGATACCTGGTCCTTGAACAGAACGGGATCCAGTCTCATCTGCGAATGGACCAGGGGCATGGTGCCAAACCAGCTGGCAAATTTGTTCATGCACGTCTGCCGCTGGGCAAAGTGGTCAGGATCAGCCCAACGTGATGCTCGGGATGTCTGTGGAGAAAAAGGGAATTAGTTAACTGCTACATCCACCTTATTTTTAACGTAAGAGTGGATGCAGCCATTTGTAACTTAATTGTGTGAGACATCTGGTGCCGTTTGCTTCCAGTTACTTTGGCTGCACCAACCTGTTATGCTGCTTGGAATGATTTCATTTTATTATCATAACCATGAACACAGTGATTTGTAGTGGAAACTGATTTACAGTTTACTGCACATTATTCACCGAACACATTCAAATTAACACACTGTCCTTATATGAGAATAGCAGAAGCTGTTGGAGGAAGCTGAAGTATTTCCTCAAGTCATTATAAGCTATTTTTGGGAGGGGAAAACACTGACGCATTTGTCTTAAACCCTTCCCCAGAATTCCTGATTTAACTCTGCAGGAAATACTAGCGCTCACACAGCTGAACATATGAGGCGAACGCCTGCATTACATTGATTTAATGCATTTTGTACCTGTCCCATCATCGTCTCCTTGTACTGCTTCTTTTGAGTGACCTTGATAGGAGGCATCTTAGTGACAGCAGACACCAAGAAGTTCATGAGGATGTCTTCACAGTTTGAGAGCTGGTCAACCATACTCTTCAAGCTGCCGGGCAGGTAGTGTGTATACAAGTAGTTATAATACCTGGAGTAAAAAAATATAGCTTGGTAAACACTTTTATGAAACTTTGGGCCTAGGGAACATCTCAGTTCTTCAGAACATTTCAGTTTCAGCAGTATAGGAGCGACTTTGTGCCTAATTGTGAAGGAATCTTACCTGTGGTAGAAAGCAGCTCCAGTCAGCACCATGGAGTAGTCATTGGTCCATTTGGAGGTGTAGCCCCAACGCTCCTTGTTAGAGTCCCAGAAATGGCTCCGTGCTGGGTATCCAACGATCCTCTCTGGGAAACTTTGCCAAACTGTGAAGGCAAAATCCACCTGTGGAAAAAAAAGTATCCTATATTTAGTACTTGCGCAACCATTCACACGTAAAAAACTAAAATTTGTCATTGTGTTGATTGATTTAAACTGCTTCTAAAAGCTTAGACACAATCAAGATCTCAGAAATATTTAACTCTGAATTCATAGTCCATCTTAAAAAGTGTATAACTCAAGTTGGTGGTCAACCAACGAGGTTAATATCGGTATCTACAGAGCAGGGTGACTGAAAACCAATTTATTGCTAAAAATACAATTTCAGCTACATTTTTAGTTTGAAATTAAAATGTAACAAATTTTGCATAGTTTGCATAACACTGCATTGTAATGCAAATCTCGAAACCAGTCGCAATTTTAGTGTATTTGCCAATAAATAGGTTTGTCAGGAAATAGTTTTTTATCAATATTCAATATAAATAGCAATTGCTTTGTCTAATGTCAGTGTCACCAAACTTTTTTAAATGTTATTTTAAAACAATGGATTTCAACAAGTCAAAACAACAAGAGCATATAAGCTTGTTTATGCCACAGGAAAAAATACATACGACTTTTATTTCACAATTCTGAGGAGAAAAGATTCTGAATTGTGAGATATCAAACTCGGAATTCTGAGGAAAAAAAAAGTCTGAATTGTGAGATAACTTGTAATTACCCATTTCATTTTTTATATTCTGTGGTGTAAACAAAAATACAAAATTCAGAATTGTGAGGTGTAATCTCAGAATTCCAGAGAAAAAGAAGTCGGAATTGTGAGGTGTATTCTCAGAATTCCCAGGAAAAAGTCACAATTGTGAGGTGTAATCTCAGAATTCCAGGGGGGAAAAGTCAGAATTGCGACGTGTAAACTCAGAATTCCAGGGGAAAAAAGTTGGAATTGTGAGGTGTAATCTCAGAATTCCAGGGGGAAAAAGTCAGAATTGCGAGGTGTAAACTCAGAATTCCAGAGAAAAAGGCGTCGGAATTGTGAGGTGTAATCTCAGAATTCCAGGGAAAAAAGTCAGAATTGTCAGGTGTAAACTCAGAATTCCAGGGGGGAAAAGTCAGAATTGCGACGTGTAAACTCAAAATTCCAGGGGAAAAAAGTTGGAATTGTGAGGTGTAAACTCAGAATTCTAGGCGGAAAAAAAATCTGAATTGCAAGGTGTAATCTCAGAATTCCAAGGAAAAAAGTTGGAATTGTGAGGTGTAAACTCAGAATTCCAGGGGGAAAAAAAGTCAGAACTGCGAGGTGTAATCTCAGAATTCCAAGGAAAGAAGTCAGACTTGCAAGGTGTAATCTCAGAATTCCAAGAAAAAAAGCTGGAATTGTGAGGTGTAAACTCAGAATTACTGGGAGAAAAAAAGTCGGAATTGTAACGTGTAAACTCAGAATCCTGGGTAAAAAGTAAGAAATGCACATTCTAAAAAAAACTTACTATTCCAAAAAATAAAAGACTTGTGAGATAACTAAAAAAAAATAAAAAAAATTACAATTACCTTGTTATTTTTAAATTCCGTAGCAGAAACAAGTTTCCATATATAATCTTATTTTTTCATAAGCCAAATCATTACCAAATAACTTGTGTTATGCTTTAACTGTGAGAGGGCAAAAAGTTACATAGTGCAACTTTAATGAGCACATGTACACAGAATTTCTGAAATAAATTGAGCAATTATTTTATACAATACTGGTACAAAATTCACAACAACCTAGTACCATATTGATTTGTTGGCTCACCTCTGTAGTCGAGAGCACAGTGTCTTCATCCAGACTCAAGACTGCATCAGTTTTGATATTTTCATAGGGCAGGAATCGACTGCTCATCACCTAAACATGTAATCAAGATGTGAAACCTCAACATCTCTGACTTTAGTAAGATAAATATTCAACGCAGAGCGCAAAACCACAGCAGCAACAAATCTATACACCATCCATCATTTGTCATCGCAGGCGAGTAACACCAGACACTTCATTTGATATGATGGGAATATAAAGACAGCACGGTTGAAAGCACAGAGTGGAGATTCACCTTGCTCTCGCCCTCGATTACGATGACTGGAACAGAGGTGGCAGGCCAGCGGTGCTTCGCAGGGAGAGGCTTGTCACAGTTCCACAAGACGATGATCTGACACAAGCACGTGGTGAGAACATGAGGTGCCGTGAATCAAGCTGTACCAGTGTCATTTCTACTACTCGGTACATTTTTATATCATATACACTACTGCCAGAAAGTTTAGGGTTGGTAAGTTGAGGCTCTCTTATCAACACTGTTTTTACTTGATCAAAAATATAACAAAAACAGTAATATTGCAAAATACTCCTACAATATAAAGAAACTGTTTTCTTTTTTTTTTTATGTATGTTGAAACGTAATTTACTCCTGTGATGCAAGGCAGAATTTTCAGCATCATTACTGCAGTCTTCAGTGTCTTATTATCCTTCATGCTGATTTGCTGCTCAAGAAATGGTCACTTTTGAAAAATTATTATAATTATTATTATTTTTTTTTTTTTATTACTTTTATTAGTCCTTGTCTGTAATAAACTTTTTTTCAATATTTAAAGATGGTAATTTTAAAAATCTTACTTTTCAATGTTAGGTGTCCTTGTCAAAGTGATAAATTATTATTATTATTTTAAAATCGGACTTTTAAATGTTAGTCCTTGCCTTAATAAACTAAATTAAATCATAAACTCCCAATATTTAAAGATGGTAATTTTATTAGTTTATTTTATTTTAGCACAGTTACATTTTTTATCGTTGGGGATTTTTTATTTTTGAGAACAGTGTTCAGTTTTCTTAATATTGTTTAAATAATACGTGTCTAAGCTTGACAAGTGCATATTTCTGAAAGCCTGATATAAAATAGAAAAAGATCAAATAAATATCAAAATTCAAAATATTAATAAAAAAATATTATAGTATCTCAATGATATTAAAATAACACTGATTAAAAATGAAATAAAATGTATATATTAGATGAAAAACTAAAATTTGAAAAAAAGCTACTAAAATAATGAAAACTAAAACTAAATTATTCATAAAGTTAAAGTGTCTAAACTTGACCAGAGGATATTTCTAAAAGCCTGATATAAAATATAAACATCTAAAAGATTAAAGAAAATATTTAAAATGAATAAAAACTATAATGATGCTAAAATAACACTGATTAAAACTGAAATAAAATATATATATTAAATGAAAATTAGAAATGTTTCCTTGGCAACTAACCAAAATAAAAAAAGTAGTAGTATTAAAATTAGGAAACCTAAAACTAAATTTAAAATAATTAAAGCTAAATAGAATTATTAAAAAAACTAAAACTAATAATAATTATAAAGGCATATAACAAAATGACTAAAACCTTAACTGAAAAATGAAATAAAATAAAAAAATCAAATTAAAAGCTGATTCAAAATACTATTACAGTACATAAATAATACTAAAATAACACTGACCTGGGCACAGTACTGTGATTTGGCCACAGCCACTAGCAACTTGAAAATCGGTTGAGACTGAGATACGAGAGGCGTGACAGCGTGAATGACGGCAGTGAACTTCTGCTGTGGTTTAACACCTGTGAAGATGATGATCAATACATTTAATTTAGACGATTCACATATATAAAACAGAGCTCTGATAGCTGCGGTTAAATAAAGGCTGCCTACCGAGCACAGCATAGAAGAAGGGGAAGTCGCCCAGGTAGGACGAGTATTGAGGCAAAGTGAAGAGTCCTCCAGGCAACCGGTTCCACATCAATGTGCTGCGGGCGTTGTGCTGTAACACACGGTCTTGGATGATCTGGGAAAAGCAGTCCAGAAAGAGTTTAGAAAATTATGAGATGTTTCAAATCAGTTTTTACCACTGATGTTCATTAGACTCAAATGGCTCAAATCTGACGAGCGTTTAACTTTCATAAACATAAGGCCAGCTGGACTGCATCCATGTTTACTTGGACTCATATTAATGCTCTGTATCACAGATCCACCCTTCAAGACCTGACCCGGGTGTCCTCTTACACACCAACAGCAATCCAGCACATCTCAGAGCTGCAGTGTTTCCTCCAGGGAGAAGTGTGTGAAACCAGAGCCTGAGACCGGCCCGACGTAGCTCTGTTTTCATTCAGGAATAGCTCCCGACATGACTGATCTCATGCGTTTCTGTCTACTGGAGGGTTTGGGAAAAGGTTGAAATTATATCTGTTCATTTTTAAGAAAATAAAGCTTTTAGGACCATTTAGATTTTTTTATCCAAGATCTAATTCACTTTATGATAATTATGAGTTATTTAAATAGTAAAATACTTCTGTAATGAGTATTTATGCTACATAAATCATTGTGCCAGGATGATTCTCATTACATTTTATCATTTAATCAGTTAAAATAATGATAAATACAAACTCGCAAATTCATCTGATTACGGATGCATTACTATAATGAGAAATTTGTTGTGAAAATGTGCTTAACGATCATGAAAATCACAACGCAAAAACCTTAATGGTCTTAAGATGTTCCATTAAATTTTAATTTAAATTTTAATTAATAAAAGGGTGAATATGACTCGGACAATTTTGTTGTGAGATTTATCTGACTAGTCTTTAGGTCTTGAAGGCTGCACATCTTGTTTTAATTGATCAGGAAGGTGCTTACCTCCAATGTTGTGAGCACAATTTTCTCCACAGAAGAGAAATACGCTTCCCACAAGAACTGCGTCTGCTGGCGGAGAGACAGAATGCGATCTTGATGGATGGAGCGAACCGTCGATGGAATCTGTGAGGAGATGGGAGCAGTGTGATAATGTATTTTCTATTTGACAGGCCTTTCCAATCGGAGGCAGCAGTTAAAATAACTGAAATTTCTCCCTGCGGACAGAGCGCTCTTACAAACTGGACTTTTTCAGGCGGTAGAGGAATTCTGAAGAGTAAGTTTGACGGAACTCTTCGCTTCAAAATGAAGACTTCCTATTCATTCTCATTTCAGGCTTTTGCTTAGGTGATTGCTAGGTAGTTTATAGGGTGTTGACATCTTTCTAGTTGCTATGTGGTTACTAAAGTAGCTGCTAAGGTGTTCTAAAAGATTGCTGGGCTACAGCAAATGTGTTATGAGTGATTGACATACATAGAATGACAGAACGATACACAGATCGATAGATAGAATGATAGAATGATAGACAGATAGATAGATAGATAGATAGAGAGATAGATAGATAGAGAGATAGATACAGAATGAAGATAGATGGAACGCTAAATAGAACGATAGAACAATAGAATAATAGAATGACAGATAGAACAGAATGATAGAACGGTAGAACGACAGATACATAGAACGTTAGATAGATGAACAAAGACAGAATGATAGAACAATGGAACAATAGAACGGTTAGATAGATAGATAGATAGACAGACAGATAAAACAATAGAAAGAATGACAGAAGGACAAAACAACAGATAGACAATGGTAGACAGAATGATAGAACGATAGATAGACAGATAGTAAGATTGATAGATAGATAGAACAACAGATAGAACTGCAGAACGACTAAACAATCAATAAAATGACAGAACGATAGATAGAATGGTAGATAAAACAATAGACAGAATGACAGATAGAACGATAATGGTAGATAGAACCATAGAACGACAAGTAGAATGATAGAACAATGGAACAATAGAACAACAGAATGATAGAATAATAGAAAGAAGGAACGCTAGATAGAACGATAGAACAATAGAACAATAGAATAATAAGGACAGATAGAACAAAAGAATGTCAGAAAGAACGACAGAACAACAGAACGATAGAATGATAGATACACAGATAGAACGATAGATAGATAGATAAATAGAACGACACAACGATAGGTAGAAAGATAAATGATGGAATGACAGATAGAATGGTAGATAAAACAATAGAAAGAATGACAGAAGGAGAAAACAACTGATCGACAATGATAGATAGAATGATAGATAGAACGACAGAACAGAATGACAGAATGATAGACAATGACAGAAAGAATGACTGAACGATAGATAGAATGATACAGTGACTGATGGAATGACAGAACGATACATAGATCGATAGATCGATAGACAGATAGATAGATCAATAGATAGATTGATAGATAAATAGAACGACACAACGATATGTAGAAAGATAGAACAATAGAATGATGGAACAATAGATAGATAGAATGTTAGATTGAACGATAGATAGAATGATAGATAAAACAATAGAAAGAATGACAGAAGGACAAAACAACTGATCAACAATGGTAGACAGAATGATAGATAGAACGATAGACAGACAGATAGACAGACAGATAGACAGATAGACACATAGATAGACATAGATATACAGATAGATATACAGATAGATATACAGATAGATATACAGATAGATAGACAGATAGACAGATAGATAGATAGACAGATAGATAGACAGACAGATAGACAGATAGATAGACAGATAGACAGACAGACAGATACACAGATAGACAGACAGATAGATAGATAGATAGATAGATAGATAGATAGATAGATAGATAGATAGATAGATAGATAGATACAGACAGATAGACAGATAGATAGATAGATAGATAGATAGACAGATAGACAGATAGATAGACAGATAGACAGACAGATAGACAGATAGACAGACAGATAGACAGACAGACAGATACACAGATAGATAGATAGATAGACAGATAGATAGATAGATAGATAGATAGATAGATAGATAGATAGATAGATAGATAGATAGATAGACAGATAGACAGACAGATAGACAGATAGACAGACAGATAGACAGACAGACAGATACACAGATAGATAGATAGACAGACAGACAGACAGACACTGGAATATAGCCTGGGGTCTTGCTCAGTCTTTCAGTGGTTCTGTTCCAGTATTTACTGAGAGGAGAAGTGAGTCACAGCAGGTGTGAGCGATTATTAAAGTCTCTCATCACTGTAAACACAAACGGCCCTTGAGGTGGATTTCCATTACAAATATCTCACTGGCCGATTAGTCTCACCTTTTGTTGAGCCAGTCAGTGCCACAGGGGCACAAGAGCATATTAAATGCAGAAATGTGCTACTGCGGCCTGACAGAAGCTGTCACTTCTCTCACTATAGACTGCCTTTCTACCGCAGGCCGCTAATCGGCGAGGGCAAGAGGTCCCATTTCAATTACAAAGCAACATGCACTTGCTTTCCCCGTGGAAGTCTCCAGAGGTCTGCAGACTGTCACTGATAGTTGCAAGCTTGTGCCCGGCAAATTAGCATGTGACATTAGAACGATTTAATTCATGCGTGGCTAAAGGCTTGAGAAAGCATGAGGTTAAAACTAATTTCAGCACATTTGTAACTTTCTTTTGGCAGCACTGCATGTACTTTCACAGAGGAGCCAATACTAGAATGTATTTCAGTTAAGATGCTGCCCATTTAGGCAGTAGACAGCAGTGAACAGAGCTGTTGTTTCAGACAGGAACAAGCAACACAATGCATCACATAAGCCGAGTTACTTTCTATCCCAAAAGTCGTACCTGTAGAAGAAGTCTCTCGTCCCCAATGACGGCAGCCGTGCGCCAGTCGATGATCTCTGAGAAGGGAAGCTCCCAGCCGTTACTGAGCATGACGGGAACACAAGCGGCCTGCACACACACAGACAGAGAGGCGAGTTAAAACAGGCTGAAGAAAAATAAAACAAGCGTCATGAAAATTTTATTAGCGTCTACGAGTGGAAAGTCTGAAAGCAAGAGGAGCTCTGACTTCAGACTGAGAAATGAGGAATCATGCTTTATCAGATCAGTCATGTTTCTGTTCCATCTTGAGCTCTGGGAAATCTGGCAGCGGCTGAGGGAAACACAAAGCGTGGCTCTGCCTGTTTGAACTCATAACAATGAAAACGAGGATGTGAGATAATCATCAGGAACAGAGATGGAGATCAATGCAAAAAGATACAGCTGTAATTTGCATATATATACACAAATATACATATGTAAAATATATATATATATATGCACCAATATGTCAATATATAGTAATGTGCAATACGGACAAATTATAAATAAAATCAAGCACATCCAAGCAGCTTTTCTGTGCATTTACACTGTCAAACACGTTCAGCATTCAGCTACAAATGAGCTGTCTCTTGTCGCTGTAGCAGCAGGTACCAACAGACAGATGGTGCATTGTTTATAATATCTAATGACTACCTGGTCTCCAATTTGCATTTCAGCTGCCATTATTGGTCATTAGTGCAGAGCGGCATTCATTATTTAGGATGGAGTTGCAGTGAAACCAATCCCAAATGCTCAAAATAACTCAAAATAATCATATTAAAAGCATTATCTGTCATCACTGCATCATGGTACCTCAACAGAACTTTATTGTAGATAAAACCCAATATTTCCCGTGTGTGTTTGCACAGGCTTGTAGTCCTGTCCCTAATCTGCTAAGCTGCTCCCACCCTCTGACCTCCCCTCATCCCGCTGTTATGGACTAATCCTTGCAGTGTCATTAACCAGCCCTTCAATCTGCTGAAATACATACAGACCAATACAGCCCCCGCGAGCTGAAAACAGACAAAAACACACACGCAGCATAAAAGCCCCGCAAACCTCAGCTAGTCAATCCTCAACACCCACACAATTCAAAACACAATATATAATGGCCTGTTAAGCCTCATGTCTGCACAACGTCAGACAACCTGAAAGAGCACAGCCACACTCCCACACAACAGACGGCCGGCTGATATTACATCGGCATCACAGAATAGTGCTGGTTAAGGATTTATTCTGCTGTGGATTTATTTGACATAGGAATAAAATAGCACAAATTAGATCACTTTTATAAGTAAATAGCGTATATATACACATTTTTATATTTATTTAATTATTTCCAGGCATACTGCCTAGCCTTAGTACTGCAGTGATAATAAGGTGTAGGTGTGTATGGGCTGAAAACACAGAACCTGCATGCCACTGCTAAAGTGTCTTCCGTTGGCTAGCAGTATTGGCGGAAAAATATACCTGCAGAGCCTCCAGGAAACGGAAAGAGCCCAGGCGGCGTCCTCGAGGCACGAGACAAAAAGTGGAGTTATGCAGCATTTCTTTATAGTCGTACCTGTTGAAAAAAGAAAACAAGGAAGCACATATTAAGAACCAAGGTCAGAAAACATCCTGGTGCAGGAAAACAGGCGGTGCACATCCTATCTGCATGGAAACTCAGTTTGTGCTCATCACATCTGGCACAGATTGTCAATCAAGCATGTCAATGGTTTGAAAACACTCAGACATGTGCTGTGGAAAACAAGCAACTACATACTTTCCAGTTTACAGGACCTTTTGAGTCACAAATGTTACTGCAAAACTACATAAACACCCATGTTACAGCAACACAATTCCCCCAAATGTTGTCCCAACCAGTCAAACACAATTGCGGAAGAATTTCATATAGGTACCACAACTAGTCAAAATAACCAGCTAGATCTCCATAGCAATAACTGGCAAATAACCAAAATACTCTAGCATTGCATAGCAACCAGCCAAAGTTCCAAATCAACCAGCCGGGTGTCTCTCAGCAACTAGTCAAAACACCAAAGCAACCATCTAGAGCACCCTAGCAATGTATATCAACCAGCTACGAGTTTATAGTTCACAATTCTGAGTGTATATCCCACAATTCCGAGTTTATATCCCACAATTTTGAGTTTATATCTTAAAATTCCGAGTTTATATCCCGCAGTTCCGATCTTATATCCTACAATTCTGAGTTGATATCTCACTTCTCCGAATTTCTGTCCCGCAATTCTTAGTTTATATCCCACAATTCTGAGTTTATATCTCGCTTCTCTGAATTTCTGTCCCGCAATTCTGAGTTTCTATCTCGCAATTCTTAGTTTACATCCCGAAATTCTGAGTTTCTATCCAGCAATTCCAAGTTTCTATCCAGCAATTCCAAGCTTACATCCTGCAATTCTCAGCTTCTATCCCACAATTCCGAGTTCATATCCAGCAATTCCGAGCTTATATCCTGCAATTCTGAGTTTATATCTCGCTGTTCTGAGTTTCTATCCTGCAGTTCTTAGTTTATATCTTTAAATTCTAAGTTTATATCCCACAATTCCGAGTTTATATCTCACAGTTCAGAATTTCCGAATTTATATTTCGCAATTCCTAGTTGATATCTCACAATTCCGAATTTATATCCTGCAATTTCTAGTTAATTTCCCGTTATTCAGTTTATATCCTACAATTCTGAGTTTATATCTCACAAGTCTGAATTTATATCCCACAATTATTAGTTTATATCTTGCAGTTCTCAGTTTATATCTCACAGTTCTGAATTTATATTTCACAATTATTAGTTTATATCTCACAATTCAGAATTTTTACCCCGCAATTCTGAATTCACATCCTGTAATTCCAAGTTTATATCTTGAAATTCCAAGTTTATATCCCGGAATTCCGAGCTTATATCTCGCAATTCCGAGTTTATATCCGCAATTACGAGTTTATATCCTGCAAATACGAGTTTATATCTTGCATTTCCAAAATTATATCTCACAATTCCTAGTTGATATCTCGCAATTCCGAATTTATATCCTGCAATTCCTACTTTAATTCCCACAATTCAGAGTTTATATTCTTATATTCTGCAATTTTTATTTAATGACGGAAAAAGACTGCCATTAAAATGTCTACTGTTTGTCCAAATGCCAGTTTGATTGATAGAACTAACACATTAACCTAACCTACTTGGTTTGCAGTGTAAAAAGGGTTACAGACATTTAGCGTCATAATATGAATCACACACGAGCGTGCACAGACAGTCAGAAGCGAGCTCTTAGAAATCCCCGTTCACGCTCTTGACCTCTCGACCTCTGCTTTGTAGGCTGCTCTTGCACTATGGTGGGATAAAAGCTTCAGCAAATGCTTTGAGTAGCGTTTCAGTCGGCACTTGGATTAAGGGGCTGTTTGGAATTCCTAATGCTACATTCCTGCTTCTTTCGCCCGTCTCGCCCTCCCTTCACCTCTCTTACACATTCTCCACCATGTTCTCTGCTCCTTCTCCTCCCTCTCTCCAATGAGTAATCGGTGATGCTGTGCATTCCAATGTGAAGCCCCTGAGGTCTTCCTTCACCTCTGCTCTTCAGCGCAGATGAAGGAACAGGCCATGACGCCTGCGGACAGCGAGACAGAAACTGCCCTGGCTTCGGCCCTAATGCTCTCAGGGTTTGAGATGAACGGTAAAGTTTGAGGTTCAAAGTCGGCAGGTGTTGTAGGATGCGGTAATAACCTCAAATGACCTTTCGGCTCAGTGGGTAACCTGATAAGGGATATCTGAAAATAGGACGGGATGATGCATTCGAAAGACTTCATACTTCGGCAGCATCACACGGTTTATCCTACCAGCTCACTCTGTGCGGAATAATATTTTTAATGACTCTCAAGCAGATGTTTAAAAGGACTAATATATATATGCACATAGTAAAATAATTTGTCAAAAAGTTCTTAATTAGTCTATTTGAGCCTTTAAGTACCAGGAAATGATACTAGCAGCTATGATTTGAAGCTTGTTTGTTATATGCAATATACAATTGTGTACAGTTAGGCAGGGCTGTGAACCGTAAGCCACTAGTCTATTTCTTTAAGATGGATGGCAGGCGAGAACACAGCACAGCACAGCATACGACTCTTGTTATAATGAATAGCAGTGAGTTCACACATGCAGGTCAGGAATAACTGCAACCCTGCGCCGTTACTCAAATACAAGCAGCCAGTCGAGCGTAGTGCAACTTGTTCTCATAACACACTCAGGCCGTGGCGAGGAAGTTCAACGCATACAGAAAGTAATGGAGTGGGTTGTGGGAAAGAACTTTCTGTTGGAATAAACACATCCATAATTCAGCTGGACCTTGATGAGGAGTCGCTCCATAGGCCTCCACGCTGATGATGACCACACACCACTCCACAACATAATACACTCAATACATTACACAAATACAGCTTCTTTGCTAGCACTGACAGATCCATGAAGAACCTTTAATGTGTGGAAAGTATACATGGGACAAATGTTTCCTTATAGTGGAAAAAGGTTCTTTAGATTGTTTAAAAATGAATAAGACCTGTTCTTGGGGAAACCAAAAAGGGTTCTTCTATGGTATTAAAAAAAAAAAATCCCTCTTTTTGGAGTGTACAAGGAAACCATGGTAAACAAATGGACTGTGTGTGATAATGTACATTAAGTAACTACAGCTCTAGAAACATCAGTTGCGTGTTTTTACCAAAAATAAATAAATTAATAAAAAATTTCAATTTTTAAATCAACTTCAACCATGTTTGTAAAAATAAATAAATAAACACAATTATGTAAAAAGAAAATTTTTACATAATTGTGTCCCTAAAAATAATATAATATTAATAATATTAACAATAAGTCTATAGAGCAGTGTATAGAGCAAGGCATAATTAAAATTTGTGCTAATTTGAAAGTCTTGCAAGCCAAATGAAAATATGCAACATGTTATAGCTTATGTAAATAAATAAATAAATATGCCTATAAAAAAAATAAATAAATAAAATAAGGCTATAAAATAAAAAAAACTGTTCTAACATAAAATACAATAAATAAAACAATATTAAGTTATTAAACAAAATAAAAAAAATAATAAAATAAAATAAAAAATATATATAATAAAATAAAATAAACACTAACAATAAGTCTGTATACAGTAAGGCATAATTATAATATGTGATAATTTAAAAAGTATTAAAAGCCAAATTAAAATATGCAACACGTTATCGCTTATGTAAAATAATAATAATAATAATAATAATAATAAATAAAAATAAAAACACCATCTAATCTCCAGTGGTGTCACTGTTAACTAAAACTATTAAAATGGTTTTCGCTAACTGAAATAAAGCTGAAATATAACTAAATGAGATGGAAAAACCAAACTTTAATATTTTGGAAAAACCAAAATATTAAATAACTTAAGATTACATTAAAGTACTAAAATGACTGAAATAAAAATAAATTAAAGCAAAATAGCAAAAAATAACTTTTTTGGAACATTTATTTTTAGGTGTTTACAGGAAAACATTACAAAGCGAAGAAAGCTTGACGTTGCTGTTGAAGGTGTCTCTTTAAACTGTCACCGTGGGTCGGCGGACACCGTTCACCCGATGCAAATCTCCTACATCAAGTTGACAAGCATGCAAGATGCATAAGAAAAAACAGTGAACTAGAACGTAGGCAGCCAAACTGTCTAAGTTTTCTTTGTTATGTTTATATTTGCCATTGTTGCCATAGCAGCCGGCTGGCATGGGTGGCATTTGTGCCTTAAATCAGATTAGTGGAAATGAGAGCTCGCATGGCGACTGCTGGCTTCACCAACGCTGCCAACCTGCTTGTAATGACTGTGTAATCAGAACAAGATTAAACCCGTACTTAACGCCCGTCCTGACACACAGACCTACACGTACAAACTCACAAACGTGTTACAACTGTTTTAACATCCACAGGATCAAGAGAAGAACAGCCTCTGAAGATACTGAAGCAGATCCAGAGGAAAGCAGCTGGTTCGAGTCTCTTGTGGTTGGTAGTAAATCCACGACTGCCATCTGGAAGGCAGCATGACAACATATGCGCCTATGATACAGATTTATGATGCTGCATTCTGTGCTACTAATGTCTGGACACATAATATAATAAAATGACTCATAATGCACAAGCCACACTGTTACAAACATCCCAAACACAGTGCATTTGGAATATAATAATATTATATTTATTTATTTTTCTTGCTGCAAATGCAATTCCATTGTACAGTGATCTGTTCTTTTATAAATATTAATAAATCAATTCTATTAAAGTGACAGAAAAGACATTTATAATGTTACAAAAGATTTCTATGGCAAATAAATGCTATTAAGTTTAAATAGGAGTCAACCAATAGACGTTTTTCAGGGCAGACGCAATACCGATTATTACAGATCAAGTAGACTGATAACCGATATTTTGAACTGATATATATGTCTGGTGTAAAAAAGAAAATTAATGTAAAAATTAAGAATAACAAGGGCTCTGACAAAAACTTATTTAATCAGCAAATCGTTTTTGAAAATGACTGATACCGATAACCATAAAAATGCTTAATATCGGTGCCGATAATCGGTCGAACCCTAATTTTGAACTTTCTATTCATGAATGAATCCTGTATGTATCAGTGTTTCCACAATATTAAGCATCACAAATACTTGCTTTAAATAATTTTAAAATAGGTTTTAAAAATGACTGATATCCATAAAAATGCTTAATATCGGTGCCGTATCAAGAATCACAACTGTTCTCAACATTGATAGTAATAATCAGAAATGTTTACTGAGCAGCAAATCAGCCTATCAGAATGATTTCTGAAGGATCATGTGACACTGAAGACTGGAGTAATGATGCTGAAAATTCAGCTTTGCATCACAGGAATAAATTACATTTTAAAATATATTCAAATAGAAAAAAAGTTACTTAAAATTATAATAATATTTCACAATTTTACTGTATTTTTGATCACTTCTTGGTGAGAACAGAGACTTCTGATCTGCTCTTTTATAACCAAAAATAATATTAAAAATGCATGAAAAGGTGAAAACAGCCAAACACAGTGCATTTAGAAAATCATATTTATTTGTTAAATCCCCCATTTTCCTTTTTCCTTTTGCAAATGCAATTCCATTGTACTGTGATCTGTTCTTTTATAACCAAAAATAATATTAAAAATGCATGAAAAAGTATTAAAAATGCATCATGCAAGTCAAGCTATGTTATCATAGATGGCCAAGCAAGAAGAAAAGACCATGAACTTGTAACATAGGTTCATGAACCACTTGTTTTACCCATGTACTATAGTATTTCTGTGGTACCAATTCAAAAAACATGGTTTTACTGTGTTAGACATACTGTATAATGCAACATGAAAATAATGTACGATTATAGTATTATATATAGCATATATACGATTATAGCATTTATCATTTTTGAAAATGACTGATACCGATAACCATAAAAATGCTTAATATCGATAATCAGTCGACCCCTAATTTTGAACTTTCTATTTATCAAAGAATACTATATGTATCAGCCCACAACAATATTAAGCATCACAACAGTTTTAACACTAATAAGAAGAAATGTCAGCGTATTAGAATGATTCCTGAAGGATCGTGTGACACTGAAGACTGGAGTAATGATGCTGAAAATTCAGCTTTGCATCACAGGAATAAATTCCATTTTAAAATATATTTAAATAGAAAAAAGTTATTTAAAATTCTAATAATATTTCACAATTTTACAGTTTTTACTTTTTTTTTTTTTTTCCTCAAATCTTGGTGAGAATATACAGTCCAAATGCATGAAAAGTTATTAAAAACGTAACATGCAAGTCAAGATATGATAACATAGATGGCCAAAAGAGAAGAAAGGACCATGAACTTGTAACATAGGTTCATGAATCACTTGTTTTAACCATGTACCATAGTATTTCTGTGGTATCAATTCAAAAAACATAGTATTACTGTGTTATACATACTGTATAATGCAACATTAAAATAATCTACGATGGATAATAGCATTTATCATTCAGTATAATGGTGAGCATAAACATTACACTGTTTAAGAGTTTGGGGTCAGATTTTTTGTAAAAATTAGTACTTTTATTTAACAAGGATGCATTAAACTGATTAAAAGTGACCGTAAAGACATTTATAATGTTACAAAAGATTATTGCAAATAAATGCTGTAAATTTTGAATAGGGTTTGACCGACATGTGTTTTTCAGGGCCGATACGATTATTACAGAACAAGTAGACCGATAACCGATATTTTGAACCGATACATGTCTGGTGTAAAAATAACAATTTAATGTCAAAATTAAGAATAACAAGGGCTCTAACAAAAAACTCTCTTTAAATACTTTGATTATTTTAGCGGTAAATCGGTTTTAAAAATGACCGATACGATAACCGATAAAAATGCTTAATGTCGGCGCCGATAACAATATCAAGCATCAAAACTGTTTTCAACATTGTGGTAATAATAATTGGTAATAATTAGACATGTTTTTTGAGCAACAAATCAGCATTTTAGAATGATTTCTGAAGGATCATGTGACACTAAAGACTGGAGTAATGATGCTGAAAATTCAGCTTTGATCACAGGAATAAATTACATTTTAAAATATATTAAAATAGAACACAGTTATTTAAAATTATAATAATATTTCACAGTTTTACTATTTTTTAACAATATTTTCAAAATCTTGGTGAGAACATAGAGACGACTTATATTTCTTTCAGTTTAACGTTAACACAAAATACAGGTCTTGTAACTGTACACAAACTGCTTTATGCTTCTGCTGGTTAAACTCAGTGTAATTTAATAGAGATGTTTTATAGCAGTCACTACAGTGCTAACTACACACTTCCCCTTCAGCTTGTTAGACAAAAGATGCCATTTGACTTCCGACAACAACAATGAATGTTAAGGGCAAAAATGCACCGCTTGCATCCGCTGTCTGCACAATCAAGAAAATAAGACATTAATGGCTTAGCCACAACTGGTTTGCCGATGTCCATTTATCCTGTAATCCCGCTCTGCTGACAGAGCGAAAACGCCATTTGTAAAGTCCAGAAGAGCTACTGCAAAAATACAGAGGAGTCATGCTAGTGCAAAAAAAAAAAACCTTTTTAAATATGCGCAGTATAGCGAACACAATTCTATTGCATGCAGTATCATATTGCATTATCACAATTAACAAAAACATGTAAGAATCATAAACTTTTGGTCACAGAGCTTATTTTCTACAATAAACCAGATCCATTGGAAAAATCCTATTGGGTTTTTGTCGAGAGAAACCAGAGTGATGCTAACTTATGGGTTGGCCTACAAAAACACGTTAACGTTGCAACGCTCTACTGAAAACTACCATCTGGACGGTTAAATGTTCTACATAAACCAAACGCAGGGAATTAACAGCTTCCAAATGAACTAACTTTCAAACACAAAGCACATTTGCTAAGAAACTAGGACACGTCGTCACAAGGTCTTCTGTCTCTCCAGAGTCAGAAAAACTTCCCCGTGCTCGTAACTTTCACGAGTTACTTTTGACTGGGGCTAAAGTCTAAAGGCTAAAGGCTAAAGGCTACTGGAAAGTTTATCCGCATTGCCGTGGCAGATGGTCCAAATGGATGCCTGGCCTCAAGGGCAAATACAGCTGATTAATTATCCAGTGCAGACTGTGTCATTAATCATAACTGACTCGAGTTAATATCATCCTGTGCTGTCCTGTAATTACGCTGGGAATTCACACTTGGGAACTTGGGATTTATTCTCCGAGCTGCTATTATCAAAACAACCCACGTATACTCCACAAATCAACAACACAGACAGCCAGGTGTGTTTATTAGGGAGGATACAGCAGCCTGATATACTTCAGGCGAAGCTGAAAAATAAAACAATGTCATTTTGAACAAAAGGTCAAAGACAGTTTTTTGGAGTTTGTTTAGGTAGTTTGAGACAGCAAACTTTACAGAAAAGTTTGTTCTGGCTGGCAAAAACCTTTGAATTCCCATTGGTCAGTGGCGATTATGTAATAAGTGGGTGTGGCTTTGGGGCTCCGCCTTCTTTAACATTTAATATACACACTACATACAAACAAAGCAAATAAAATAAAGAAACTAAAAATCAAAGTATACATAAAAGTAGTTAGAAATAAATAATGCAAACAAAGCAAACATACAATGTACAAATAAAAAAATAAAAAACAAATAAATTTTAAAAAATAACAGATAGAAACAAAACAAACAAAGTACACCTGAACTAAGCAAATAAACTAAAAATAAATAAAACCATAATTAACTAGAAACAAATCAAAGAAATTATGAACAAAATAATAAATAATATATATAAAAGTAATTAAAAATAAATAATGTAAACAAAACCATACAATGTACAAATAAAAAAATAAGAAATCAAAATAAAAAAATAAATAGCAGATGTAAACAAAACAAACATACACTACATATGAACAAAGCAAATAAACCACAAATAAATAACACCATATTAAACTAGAAACAAATCAATTAAATTATAAACAAAATAATAAATAACATGAAAGTAGTTAAAAATAACTAAACGCAAACAAAACAAACATACAATGTACAAATAAAAGAATAAAAAATAAAATTAAAATAAATAATAAAAAATGTAAAGTACATCTGAATGAAGCAAATAAACTAAAAATGAATAAAACCATAATAAAGTAGAAAAAATCAATTAAATTCTAAACAAAATAAATATAAATGTAATTAAAAATAAATAACGCAAACAAAAACATACAATATACAAAATAAAAATAAAATAAATAGCAGATGTAAACAAAACAAACATTACAAACACTACATACAAAGCAAATAAACTAACAATACCAAAAAAGAAATAAAAATAAATCAAACCATACTTAACTACAAAGAAATTATAAATAAATCATAAACTATAAGCAAACTAATAAATCAATAAATAAATAAATCCAAAGTACCACAACATGCTTAATAATTCTAATGTACAGAAATTAATGTCTAATGTCATTTTACAGATTTTTATTCGCTTTTAAGCACTTCACAAATAAACGTGACGTGACTTTTCTTGACTAGAATGCAAACACCCACATCTCTGTGATCAGATGCTTTCTTAACTACTGGTTTCTCACCACTGTCATTTTTTTGTGTGGTTATTTTATCAGTAAGAGGAATGCATTGCACATATTTACATATTCAATTAAACAAGCGTAAAAAATACTAACCCTCCACTAACAGTACATCACTATTTTAAAAAAAACTTTTTACCCCTAACTTTGGCGTAAGTATATCGGGTACTTCAGGTCACACACGGAAACCTTCATTTTTTGACCCAGGAGTACGGCGGTGCGCTCCAATGCCCGTGCTTTCTGTTTTCTGTCAGGAACCGTGTGTCTCAGACCTGAGGGTGAAAACACAGCACGGTCCTGTCTTCAAGATTTCTCGTCCTTATTAAAAGCCTGGAGAGGGCGTAGAGCGGGAGAGGAAGGGGCAGGGATTCACTGACCCCAGCAGCGGCGGGTCTGCGGAGCTGGAAGGAGGTGAACGCAGTCACTGAGACGCTCTAATGAGCTCACTAGCTCTCCCGGACGACCGCTGAGGCCCAACACCAGCGCTGGTTCACTGAGAACTAGTCGCAATTAGGAACTAATGCACACGTCTACACGACTGAGGCGTCGCTTCCTGAAAGTGGGGTGTGTTTGTTTGTGACAGGACGGGACATGAGTTTCAGACAGCGTCGTGGCTTATGTTGACCCTGGCCACCTGGTCGACCCGTAGATGTTGCTCCCGTCCGTGGAGAAAGGGCTAGCAGATGCCTGCGTGTTCTCGCTGGTTTTGCTCAACGTGTAGTTAATGTGCAACCAGGGCATGTGGAGTCTACGGTTTAATTGGACACATTTAATGAGAGAAGAGATCAAACTGGGACAAATAACGTGATATAAATAGCACTGCGGACTACAAATATGAATGAGATACTGAGATGGATCAATGTTTCTTTTAAATATTCATTAATCATCATTTTCATGGTAAACCGGATATTCTTGCTGTTTTAAAATAGAAATAGGCTAACATTCACAAGAAACTATCACAGTTATGATGCCAAAACAATGCACTTATTAAAACATGACTGCCTATTTTAAAATATCAACCTCTGTTAAGTTATAAATTAATAAGCATAGTCTTTTACATATTTATATACTGTGAAATAAATAAAAAACAATAATTAATAAAAATAAACATAATAATTATAAAATAAATAACATAAACAAACTGATGTAAATAAACAAAATAAAATAAAACATAAATGAACTAAAAATAAATAAACCATAAACTAAAAATTAATTAACTACAAATACCTAAACTACAAAATAAAAACAGACAAATAAATATTAAGCACCAAAACATTTTAAATAATTCTGAAGTAAATAATCATAGAAATAATTATTTATTTATTTATACAAATAATTAAAAAAGGAGGCTTTTGTGTAATTTAACTAATATATGTAAATAAGCAAACAAACAAATAAATATTAAGTATCAAAACATTTTAAAATAATTCTGAAGTAAATTTTAAGTCAGAGAAAAGGTTTAACATTTTTTACAAATGATTAAAAAAGGCTTTTCTGTAATTTTATTATGTAAGTAAATAAATAAAGTAAAAATACAAATAAATAAAAAGACAAAGAAAACAAAAGGAAAACTATAAATAAATAAACAAACAAAAAGCAGTCTTTTACATATTTAAATAATGTGTGATAAAATGATTAAAAATAAAAACAAACAAAATAATGGTAATATAAACAAACAGAGATGTAAATAAAACAAATAAATTAAAAACACATTAACTAAAAATAAATAAGCCACAAATAAACTAAAAATCAAACTACAAATACCTAAACTATAAAATAATAATAAAATAAAAAAACTGAATTTAATTTCAGCACATATGGTGTACGCTTGCCTAAAAACAACACACACACACACAAAAAATTAAGATAAAACACTGTTTGCAAGCTATTTTACTTTCCAAATAAAGATTTTGAAGTAGAAATGCAGCATCAATACATTACACACAATAAGACCAGGATCTTACTGCTGTTTATGTATCATCTGAAAAATCATTATACATTTTGTTACATTTTGATATAATCCACCCTCGTGTTTTTCAAAAAACTATATTCACTTAAAATGTCAATTTCATTCGATTAGAATGAAATAAGAGATGCTAGCAATCTTCTGTAATCCATCATGTACCTCCCTAGAGAAAACATGAAGTCCATTACAGTAAGGTAACAGCACGGGAGGCAAACCGGATCTTGCAGACGGGAGAAATCAAAAGAGGGGACTGAAAAGGAGATGCGACGTGTCATTTTAAATACGCTTTTACTAGGCTGTCGTGACACTGTCATTGTGCTCCGCCGTGAATTAGGAGACAGTTGGGAAGCTAAAAATAAACGAAGCTGGAGTTGAAAGACATTCTCATAAATAAAAAAAGAGCATCGGGATGAATTTTGCGCTGTCTGGTGGACTAGAAAAAGTCGCTGTGGTTGTGTCAGACTCCCACTGTCTTTAATCCCTCGCGGAGAGTTTTGCGTCGCTAAGCACATGAGTTCAAGCCAAAGGAATGCCAGTCTATGAGACGAAAACACACACACATACACACCAACAATCACACTCCACGTCTCTCGCTTTCAGCATGCATCTGAGATCCAAACGGCTCCTTCAACCCTGTTGGAAACAGCCAGGCTCATTTCCTCACAGCTATGCGCTAGTTTTAGCTTGCAGGGCCAATGCTGACTGCTGGGAAGATCAGCATTTCCAAAGGTCATAAAAGATCACATCACGAGACAAGACGTCCTTTGAAGACGTGTATTAATGGGCATCTGTCACCGTCTCCCAAAAAAAACTTGGGAAAGGCCTGGAAAAATTCCCAGGCATGTGGAAAATCATTTTTGCATGTCGAAAGCAAATGCACTCTGTATAGCACATGCATTAAAAAACTATTTAATGTCATTAGGAACCAAATGCATTCAAAATAGTAAATGCAACGGACAACGTAAGCACCGCAGAATGACTTATTCGCTCCATTATTAATTCTGAGCATAAAACAATAGTCTCGTTGGCTCTGTGCTGCTATTATGCGTATGAAGGAGTGGGTGGAGAAGCTCCACAGTCAGAGATTTCTATTATTTTCTCAAGCCTTTGGAAAGGATGGGTCACCACTGATGGAAAACCATCACTGAGCATTTTGTTCCTGTTTATTCTCCTCTCTATTAGTCATTTGTTCTCTTTGCTGCTGGGAATGAAAGTTTTTCCATAAATGGGGGAAAAACAAGTCCTTCGAACTCTTACTAGAACAGACATTACAAAGTTATAAACAATATCGGCATAGCTTGCTCTTGATCGAGCAGTAACAAGAAACAAAATGTGAAATATGTGGTAAAATGTTAGTGCACTTGAGGAAGCTAAAAAAGAAAACTGGATATTGTTTGTTCATCCTCATGTCTTTCGTCTGTGAAACACAAAAAAATACTTTGAAGAACATCTGTGTTTATTTGGCCATTGAACGAAAGTCAATGGGGTCCAATGTTGTTTGTGCCCCAATGTATCTTCTTTTTTTATTCCACGAAAGATGAAGAACATGAAGAACACAAACCAACTAGAACAAACATGTTTTTTTAAAAAAAAAAAAACATGTTCTTGGTAAAAAGGGGGTTTTCAGTGGCTGATGCATATATATGCGACTGGAAATGTACACTAGATGAACGCAAAATTCAATTATTTGACATATATATATATATATATATATATATATATATATATATATATATATATATATATATATTATTTATATATTATATATATGCTGATAACCTACATTAAAATGTAACATTTTTAAAATGTTAAACTCAGTAACTTAAATTTAAATTCTGTTATTGGTCAATGTTGATAACCTAGTTCAAATTTTTAAAAAGTTTCACATTTTAAATTCTGTCATTTAAATTTAAATTCTGTTATTGGTCAATGCTGATAACCTAGTTCAAAATTTCAAATTTTTCAAATGTTTAACATTTTAAATTCCGTCATTTAAATATAAATTCTGTTATTGGTCCATGCTGATAAGCTCATTTAAAGTTAGGACTGCACAATTAATCAAATTTCTAATCATGTTCACAATTACAGATGCCACATTTATGTAATTGTTCAAAGGCACAATTACAAAAAAAAAAAATCCACTTACATTATTCTGCTTTCTTATGATATGTGTATGTGTGTGTGTGTGTGTGTGTGTGTGTTTGTGTGAGTGTGTAAAAGAGTGTGTTTATTTTTCCTACAGGATCTTAAGGGTTTTTTTCTCATTGTTTTAATTTGTCAATTTTTACTTTTTTATATTTAAAGAAGAAACTATATATAAAAATGTGGCATGCAGTTGCTTCAAACAATGGTATAAAGCTATTCAAAACATCATTCAATGTAAACTGTGATAATCCTAATTAATAATCACAATTACAATTTCAAGGGAATAATCAACAATTATGATTTTTGCCATAATTGTGCAGCCCTATTCAAAGTCCATTATTTTTAAATGTTTAAAATTTTAAATTCAGTCATTTGAATTTAAATTCTGTTATTGGTCAATGCTGACAGCTAGTTCAAAATTCTGAAAATTTAGAGAAAAGGTGTATTTTATTTTTTTTACGAATGATTAAAAAACAAAAAAAGGAGGTTTTTCTGTAATGTAACTAATAAATGTAAATAAAAAAGCAAAAATTCAAATGAATAACGGATGTAAATAAAAAGACAAATAAGTTCAAATTTTAAAATGTTTAAAATTTTAAATTCTGTCATTTAAATTTTAATTCTGTTATTGCTTAATGCTGATAACCTAGTTAATATATATATATTTTTTAAATGTTTAAACATGTAAATTCCATCATTTAAATTTAAATTCTGTTATTGGCCAATGCTGAAACCCAAGTTCAAAGTTCACATTTTTTAAATGTTTAAAATTTTAAATTTCATCATTTAATTTTATATACTGTTATTGGTGATAACCTAGTTCAAAGTTAAAATATTTTACATTTTTTAAATTTTTAATTCAGTAATTTAAATTTAAATTCTGTTATCGGTCAATGGTAATAACCTACTTCAAATTTCAAATTTGTAACATTTTTTAACATGTTATGTTTAAATGTTTAAATTCCATCATGTAAATTCTGTTATTGGTAACCTAGTAACCTAGTTCAAAGTTCAGATTTTTTTATTTTAAATTCATTGTCATTTAAATTTAAATTCTGTTATAGGTTAATGCTGATAACCTAGCTCAAAGTAAAAAAAAAAATTAAATGTTCACATTTTTAAGTTTTGTAATTTAAAGTTAAATTCTGTTATTATTTTTATTATTTGGAGATCATCAGTGAACAACAATCTAAAATTCAGTCTGTTCCCCACATAAACTATCTTAGAACTTCAGAAGACTTAAAATACAGTCACATTAGTTTCTATTTAAGATATTTTTATGGTGCTTTTTGTCTTTTTTTTCAGCTTGACAGCCATTATCACTGCAAACTGCTTTTGTATGGAAACAAGCTGTGTATGTAGTCTTTACAATTCCTCCTTGTGTGTTCAACAGTATGTAATGTAAATAATGTAAAGTAAATACTGAAAGTAGTTTTATTTTTAAGTGAACTATTCTTTTAAATTAAAGGTCAATTTAATTCCAAAAACTATAAAAGACACCATCAAAGACTTCCCACCGGTCATGTGTGATTCACAGATCCTTCATTTGCTGAACGGGTTCAAAGGAAGCTTCATTAAACATTTACAGTAGCTCAGAGTGGAGGATCTCGACGCAGCTCTGCTCTCTCTGACCTGGGGTTAATTTATCTAATTACTGCACAAAGCATTCACATTCACGGCCCGTTTCATCCACACCGATTCATCACTCCTTCATTTGCCTTTCATTCCCTCCCTTGCTTTAATCTAATGGGTTTCATGTGTACCATGGCTTACAACTGTGAATTTAGCACAGAACTAATGGAATTTCCCATTATAGAACTGGTGTTCAGAGACAAGTTATTGTTTATAATACTAATCCGAACAAGACAGGGTAATGCAATACTCTGAAAACCTTAGATTAGATACATGCATGAGCATAAAAGTATTAATCAGTTCTGACACTTAGTGTGCGCACAAAATCTAAAATACCAAATCAGCATATTAGAATAATTTCTGAAGTATCATGCGACACTGAAGACTAAAGTAATGATGCTGAAAATTCAGCTTTGATCACAGGAATAAATCACAGTTTTAAATATACTGAAATAGAAAACAGTTATTTTGCGTTTTAATAATATTTCATAATATTTCTGATTTTACTGTATTTTTGATCAAATAAATGTAGCCTTGGTGAGCGAATAAGTCTTCTTTCTTCAAAAACATTACAAATCTTTTTCTGTGTAAAGTCCTATCTAACACCCCAAACAACTATAAAAATGATGAGATATTTACAGCTTAAATAATAAAACATTTTAAGGTTCCATGTGAAAATTAGGACATTTTACTTCTATTGTAAGTGCCAAATAAAACGAAGAATGAGTTATTTATGCTAACAATGGTGTTGATTACGCTTGACTCATGTTGCACCCAGAGTATTCGTTTACTGGAATATTTCATCCAAAAATAACATTCTTATAAATCAAAGCATGTCGACTAAAGAAAGGACCTTTCTCCATATAAAGGACAAAATGACTTTAAAAAAAAGATCTACCTACACTCACACAGCTGTGTGAAATGTAAGTCAGGCTATCTCTACTTCCTGAAAGAGATACGTTTGACTGGACAGATAATTACACAGAAGGCATTCGTCTGAACTTCAGCCAGCTGTGTCCAACACGGCCAGCGCTGAAACATCTCAACAGGAAGAACATTCACCTTAATGTCCATGAGACTTCCTTCTTACGTTTGTATAAATAAAATAAAGTCAACAGACCACAAATGATTCATAACTGAAATTAAAATTACTTAAATAAAGGTAAAATATTTAAATAAACCATCACCCAGTCATGTCCATCACAACTACACCGTAAAAAAAAAAAAGTTTTCTTTTTCCCCAATGCTGCAAATATAGAGTTTCTCGCTACTTTAAAATTTGCCATTTTATTCAAAGTGCTACATGCAGATTTTTTACAATTATTTGTGAAATTACTTTAACAATTTTGACTCCCAATAAAAAAAATGCATGAAAGTTATTTACCTTGTTTACAAAGAAGCCAGAAGTGTTAAAAAATAAATAATATAAAACTAAAATTATTTTATGGAGTGTTATTTCCAATTAAGCCATTAAATAGTTAATTGTTAAAATATTAATTTAATTTACGGCTTGCTATGAAATTAGCCATAGCAAGATAAAAATATATTTTATTGCAAAAAGTTACACTATATATGTATAAGTAAAAGCAGCCTTTGTGAGCAGAAAAGAATGATTTATGACTAAAAGATATGTTTATAACTTTAAATTTTGTCATTTAAATGTAAATTCTGTTATTGGTCAATGCTGATAACCTGGTCCAAAGTTCAAATTTTTAAAATGTTTAACATTTTAAATTCTGTCATTTAAATTGAGATTCTGTTATTGGTCAATGCTCATAACCCTAGTTACATTTTTTTTACCATTTTTAAAATGTTTAACATTTTAAATTCTGTCATTTAGATTTATGACTAAAAAAAGCTAAATGTGTCAACAAAGAAAACATACACAATTAACTTTATTAACTTGAAGCGTCATATCAAGCAGTCAAATTAAGTGTACATGTAAAATGCAAAATTTAATTGAATATGTTAAATTTAATTCTCTCTCTTGCTATGAAACAAACCATAAAGACATTTTATTGCAAATACACTGGAAAAAGTTATTTCCACCACGTTATTAAACAATGTAATATATGTTAAATTACATTTGCTGTCCATTATTGGACATTTTTAGCTGCCAAATAAAAATGTGCAAAGTCATTTTTAGGCCAAAGTCTAGTTTTATCCTCATATGTAAACTATATTATCGCCTTGCTCTAATCTGCTAAACGCAACTTTGAGATATAAACACATTTAAAATTGTTTTTTATGAATATTGTCAATAACATACTCATTGTATGCTTTGCTATGGACAGTCAGCAAGCGCTCATCAGAACGCAGGCCAACGAGAGGCTTCAGGCCGATCGATTTATCAGGATGAGTCACAGAAACCCAAGAACAGCAGCTTGTGTCGTCTGCGCTGGGTTCATGTATCGGTGAGACACATGGGGGTCAGCGCTGAAGGCTGATGGAGTGATTGGTAAGGTCACCGCTGGGCTAAAGCTCATTCTGCCCTCTCTGGTCAGCATTACAACTGCTACAGTCCCTGGATGCACCGGCCGCATGCATAATTCACCACAGAGGAAACCATGTTGACAAAGAGACAAGCCAAGACATGCAAATATTGATTCCACCGTCCTGTAGCGCACAACACGCTCACTCGACTGCTTAATTCACCCCGCTTCGCCAAACATTATAGGACAAGACTCAGAAATGAGGTAGGGCTTAGGGCACGAATGGCAACAAAAATTTAAGAAACACCCTATATTAATAATAAAAAGTAGTGGTTATGAGATTATGATATCTTGTGCATTACAGCTACTTTTGTACTAATTTGTTTTGGAATATTAACAGCCACAATTCTTCAGACTAAAAATAATTTTCAATAATTAATTAAAATAAGTTATTGAATGGATGACATGCTGAGTTCTTATATGATTAGTTTTTAAATACATTTTTTTTAAATTTATAACTGAAGACCGGAGTAATGATGCTGAAAATTCAGCATTGCATCACAAATATATTACACTTTACAATATATTCAAATACAAAACAGTTATTTTAAATTGTAATAATATTTCACAATTTGTCTGTATTTTTTTTAACTGAAGCACGGAGTAAAGATGCTGAAAATTCACAGAAATAAATTACACTTTAAAATATATTCAAATAGGAAAGTTATTTTAAATTGTAATAATATTTCACAATTTTACTGTACTTTTGATAAAACAAATGCAGCCTTGGTAAGCATAAGAGACTTTAAAATAAAATAAAATAATAAAATAATAAAATAAAATAAAAAATAAAATAAAATAAAATAAAATAATAGCAGTAATGACTTTGTATATTGTTACAAAAATATTTTTCTAATAGATACTGTTTTTTATTTATAACTGAAGACTGGAGTAATGATGCAAAAAATTTAGCTTTGCATCACAGAAATAAATTACATTTTAAAATATATTCCAATAAAAAAGCAGTTATTTTAAAGTGTAATAAAATTTCACAATATTACTGTATTTTAATAAAATAAATACAGCCTTTATAAACATAAGAGTTTGTTTAAAATTAAATAAAATAATAAAATAAAATAAAATAAAAAAATAAAACAAAATGAAATGAAATAAAATGATATAATTTAATTAAATTAGTAAAAATTCCACAACTTTTGAAATGTGTAGTGCACTATTATTTTAGAATAATTCAGATACTATTATAGTTTTTATTAACATATTGAATTTGAATAATTTGAATTTGAATAATTTTAATTAAACTTTTAGCAATTTTATTGTCAATTTATTGTTTTATTTTATTTTATTTTATTAGTTTTAGTTTTTTTTTTCTAAAAGAGACTATATTTAATTATTCTAGTATCAAATTAAACTAAACAGAAATAAGAAATGTTTCTTTGTCAGTAAGACAAAATAAACTGTTTATTATATTTTATTTTATTTTATTTTATTTTATTTAAAGTAATTTTTTATGGGTTTCAATTTTAGTTAACTATAATAACTATAATTTCATATCCATTTATTTACTTCATAGGTAGTCATGTAATAAGGGACATAATATAGAAACAGCCAGAGCAAAACTAAAATTTTCATAGTAAGATCAACACATGGATGCATTACTACACCCCTAACACCCATTAACCTTTTCAACCAGTAATCAACCAGCATCCAGACCATAATAACTACAGGTTATATTGAGTTTCTGACCTACCAGGGGTGAAAAAGCACCACATTAGAAGCGGGCAAACAGATCTCAAGGAATGCATTCACACTGGTACGCCATAATCCTCTCGGGTCAGGGAGAGGCCGTTGGGTTTAATGAGGTATGATGGGAACACAGGGGTCCTGCCGAGTGGAATATAATGACGAGTTCCCAGATCTCCAGAGCAGGAAGCGAACAAGCTCGCATCCGCATGAGAATTCCTAGAATGGAACGAATCCAACGGAGAACCAACTGCTCCGACACCCGGAGAAAGCGAAACTCCAGCCGAGAGGAGGGCGAAAGCAGGAGCGTGGGGACTAATGGCAGACTGGATTTCTAATTGCATTTGATTTCACTCGGACTCCTAATGAGCCGCACTCAACGAAGCCCATTTGCACTAATTCCTGCACAACCGACACGAGCACAAAAACAGCAAAGACACGGAGTTGAAAGCGGCCGGCAAATCATGCCAAGCGAGGCTGGTTAACGCTCTCTCCGGCCAAAACTGTGGGCAGGTAATTAGTTTAACAGCGGGTGGGATTAAAAAGCGAGCTTCCAGCCGAGGTCTTTGGTTATAGCCTCACACAGGGGAGTCCGCAGCAGAGCTGGCAGACACCGTTTTTATGAAGCATGGCCAATTTCGAGTGCAGGATCAGAGCCTTGTGTTAACAGACCAGGTGCTCTTAAACCACCTGGATCTCCACAGTCTTACAGTAAACGGAAGAAAAGGTTACATATTTAGTTTTTAGAGAATTCAAATGAACATCATTTATTTAAATTCAATATTTTGTAACACTGTAGTTGAGAAAGCCAACTTACTGAAATGCCATTTAAACTTCTTATTCTTCTTCTTCTGAGACTAAATATGTCGACACTAACTCCTCCTACAGCTTTAACTCTACAAACGCCAAACTCAGCTGAGGTCTTCAGACTGAACCAACTAAGTGTGCTATATCTTTTCTAACTTATAGGACAAAAAAAAAAAAAAATCCCATAGACTTACACTGACAGAATGGTCAAAACTCCCAGAATCCCTTGAGACTCAGTCAAGCTTCCCTTCTATTTACTGTATTTCTAATCCATTTAAAACTCATTCAAACTAACTTCCTAATCATGTTAAAAACATGCTAACAACATGCTAGTAACTTGTTAATCATGCTAACAACATGCTAGTAACCTGCTAATCATGCTAACTACATGCTAATAGCATGCTAATCATGCTAGAAACATGCTAGTAACTCGCTAATCATGTTAGAAACATGTGAACAACATGATAGTAACTTGCTAATCATGTTAACATGCTAGTAACTTGCTAATCATGCTAACAACATGCTATTAGCATGCTAATCATGCTAGAAACATGCTAGTAACTCGCTAATCATGCTAACAACATGCTAGTAACTTCTTAGTAACTAGTAACTTGCTAATCATGCTCACAACATGCTAATAACATGCTAATCATGCCAGAACCAGGCTATTAACATGCTAATCATGTTAAAATCATGCTAACAACATGCTAGTAACTTGCTAATCATGTTAACAACATGCTAGTAACTTCCTAGTAACTAGTAACTTGTTAATCATGCTCACAACATGCTAATAACATGCTAATCATGCTAGAACCAGGCTATTAACATGCTAATCATGTTAACAACATGCTAGTAACTTCCTAGTAACTAGTAACTTGTTAATCATGCTCACAACATGCTAATAACATGCTAATCATGCTAGAACCAGGCTATTAACATGCTAATCATGTTAACAACATGCTAGTAACTTCCTAGTAACTAGTAACTTGCTAATCCTGCTCACAACATGCTAATAGCGTGCTAATCATGCTAGAAACAGGCTATTAACATGCTAATCATGTTAGAATCATGCTAACAACATGCTAGTAATTTGCTAATCATGCTAACAGCATGCTAGTAACTTCCTAGTAACTTGCTAATCATGGTAACAACATGCTAGTAACTTCCTAGTAACTTGTTAAATCATGCTAGAAGCACACTAACAACATGCTAGTAACTTGCTAATCATGATAACAACATGCTAGTAACATGCAAATCATGCTACCAACATGCTAACAATTTGCTAATCATGCTAGCAACCCACTAATCATGTTAGACACATGCTAGCAACATGCTAGCAACTTGCTAATCATGCTAGAAATATGCTAGCAACCTGCTAATCAAGCTAACAACATGCTAACAACATGTTAATAATGTTAAAAACATGCTAGCAACCTGCTAATCATGCTAGAAACATGCTATCTATGTATCTATCTATCTGACAGACCGCATTCAAACTTTAACCTTTTAAAACTATTTTAAACTTCAACTATTTCAGACTGAAAACCATCCAAACTTTTTAAACTTTTCAAACTTTCTGGTCCAGCTTTCTCAATCCAACTTAAAGTTTGTCTTGACAAACTTTATCTAGTTGTCATTATTGTCACACTCGATCAGTTTATTAAATTGTAAAAGTACTACCATTCAAAAAACAATTAATTTTTAAATATGAAATTAATAATTTTATAGCTAATTATAAATATATAAATATTCAAGGGTCTGTAAAAATGTTGTGTACATTTATATGATGAAATATACAATAAAAACAGTAATATTGTGAAATATTACAATTTAAAATAACTTTATTCCCTATTTTAATACATTTTAAAATTCAAACATTTGTGCCACCTAATATTTTTGCGTAAACATTTTTTTCCCCCCAAATTCTTTTATTATAAAGTTCAAATGAACATTTTTGATTTAAATTAAAATATTTTGTAACATTATAAATGTCATTAAGGTCACTTTATTATAAGGTCAGTTTATTAAATTAAAAAGTACTACCATTTAAAAGTTTTTTTTTTTTTATTAAGTTTTTTTAATGTAATTAATACTTTTATAACTAATCATAAATATATAAAAATTTAGGGGTCTGTAAAAACGGTTTTCGAAAGAAGTATATTTACATGTATATGATCCAAAATATAATAAAAATAGTAATATTGTGAAATATAAATTTAAAATAAATTAATATATTTTAACATTTATTCCTGTGATGAATTATAATTACCGTTTAAAACTATAGTGCCGCTTAACTATCTAGAAAGTATGGACTATTTAACCTATTATGTGCGTGCTTTGTTTTTCTATGGTTTTTAAAACATAAATGTGATACTCTGTTGAAGTCAACTGTGAACTTCATAAATGGACGCCCATGTAGTGCATCTCTTCAGCTGCCTATGTAGTCAGCAAGGCAGCTTACTAGTTTTTGGAAAAGACATTAAGAAAATCATTAGCTATAATATGGTATTAGCACTAAGGGTTTTTCTGATTTAAGGGGTTAATGCAATTGGCACCTGGATTAAAATCTAAAGTTCAAAATTGTTTTGGTTATTAAATTCCATGAACAATGCACTGAATGAGGGTACTGAGAAACACTCTTCCTCCACCCAGAAATGTTCCATCTGCAAATGAACATGAGATTGATATCGTGCAGAGGTGGGTTTTCCGCCTGTGCCGTTGTGGTGATGTTCAGACAGGTTTAGGAGACGCACCAGTCGCCAAAAGTGCCAGACAAATTCGGGAAAGGTGCAACATGATCTCCGGCAATCACCAGCGTCACCAGAAAGTGGACAAAGGCCAAGACAAGTCCAGGCAAAAGGCAACAAAACTCCAGCGGTGGGAGGTGAAGCAAGTTATCAGAGACAAGGTAGACATCTTGATTGTGGAGAAAAAAAGAAAGAAACTACGCGTGCAATTCAACCTCCAAATAAGATTTTTTTAAGGAATAGTTCACCCAAGTTCATCAGTGCTGTTTCTGTTAACGAAAACTAAAACTATTTCTTGAAACTATGAAACTATTAATCTAATCTATGTAAAATTACATGAAAAATTACTTAAATTTATTTCAGTTTGATTTTTTAATGAACCAAAATGACTTAAATAAATTAAAATAAAGCTATAAAAATATGAAAATAAAATAATATAATAAGAATAAAAAAATATATTCAAAATAAATAGAACATTAAAAAAAGTGATGAAATCACACAAAATTACTAAAACTAAAATTAAAAGTGAAAATATTAAAAGACATTACAAATGAATAATATATATTATAATAATATATAAATAATACTGAAATGCCACTGTTATACAATGAAAATGTTCTTTTACAGTCGCTCTCTAACCAATGACATTTAACATGACCGATCATCAAAACCTATTTAATCATTTCATCAGACATTAAATATAACAAAATTCCTACAGACTATTTTTATTGTACTTTTTTGGTGTTACTGTGTCTCTTTATGAAGCTTGACAGCATCCATTCAAATTCATACAGAATACCAGAGTCTTCACGAAGGGCCCTATGATTTGAATGAATGGAGCAGACGAGTGGTTTCATTTACTAGACACAGAAGCATGCATGACACTCGCGGTGATTTCTGCATTTGACCGTTCCATTTTAGGAAAACATCATATCATATACACACAGAAATGTAAAGGTAGACACGACAACCCGTCAAAATAAAAGTCTGGTTTAACTGGAAGACACTGTGCCAGAAATATATTACTACCATTACTACTACTACAACTAAAATAAAACAAACATTATTTTTAAGGGTATAATCACACAACAAATTCCCCTTTTTTTGCCCAAAAAATATTGCTTAATTTTCAATAATTAAAAGATAAATGAAATGAATGTTTTATGCCTTAATTTGATAACCAGAACATGTAAATACACAACACAGAATTTCTGAGGGTAAAAAAAAACCTTTCATAAGACTATTTTAAGAATAAATTTGAATAAATTAAGTATACATTCAAATAATTAGGCATGCTAAAACACAGAATTTGATAACAATAAAACATATGGTAAGAAAAAATAAAACATTTCATAGGGCCCTAAACATGTAGTTTTTGTTAAACCTTTATTAAATTGATGTGAAATTGTATAAGTTTCATGATTTGAATTAATTAGACATGCTCTTTGATTAATAAAATGTAATTTAACCATTAAATAGTAGTTGATAAAAACTGAAAAAAAAAAAAAAACGGAATCCAAAAAATTAAAACTGAAAAAATGGTATTTGGAACAAAATAAAACTGAATTTGGGAATAAATAATAATAAATCTAAATATGAAAAACAGTTGCTATTTTGTGGCTAAAGAACCCATAACTACATTCATAACACCCTTAAAAATAAAGGTATCAACAGGAGTTTTTGTACTGATGCCATTTTTGGTTCTCCAAATTGAAAAGAAACCTTTTTCCATTATAAGGAACCTTTTATGGAATAAAAAGTTTCCACAGATGTCATATGCAACTAAAGATTCCAATAACAAACCTTTATTTTTTAAGGCATTTTTATGGCATTGCTATTGATTTCCTGCACTATTCAGGATGTGCATATCTGCGGCCCAGGATAAGTCAGCCCACACCGGCGTGTTTTATGGCCGCCCGCATTCGAATGGGCACCAAACCCTTATAGGCTCTTATCTCAGCAGATGAAGTGAAGCCTCTGAGAGAGCAGATAAGTGTATTTTTAAGAGTGCAGAAGTGTCTATCTTCAGAGCAGTCAGAGCTTTTCCCACGCAAAGGCCCTGGCTTTGGGCATCGGGTTATCATGACACCTCTTCTCTTTGTAAAAGCTGCTGCCATTATCGGAATACGCCAACTCTGTGTCCATGAAAGCAACAGATCCCTGTCGGTGAGCATGAAACCGGGCGACTACATACAAATACCAGCATTTAAAGCAATAAATCACACCAAAATATAAATGCTGACATCACTTACTCACCCTCATGACATTTTAAACCCGTATGTCTTTTTCTTGTGTGAAATTCTTCTTTTCTATACAATAAATGCATGATACAAAGAAATGCAAATAAGATCCAACGGGCAAGATTTTTTTCTGCATATTACTATTAACTTTCATCCTCTGACTCCTGTTTGTACAATCTAAGCATGTAACTGCTTTACCAATTTTAAAGGACTTCTTTTATCGGTTGAGGGAATGATTCAATGCCCACTGAACGAATCTGCTTGAGCCGCAAACTGTTTCAGACGGTTCAGTCCGATTTTGGTCAATTGATTCATCTAGTTCACTAAAAAGAATCAGTTCAAAAGAATGATTCTTTTGCAAACCAGATCATTACTTTTAAAGACTGATTACAGCACAAGCAAACACAAAGTGAATTGGTTGAGGGAATGATTCAATGGCCACTGAAAAAAAAAAACACTCTGTGTTTTGAAGAATGTTCATGCTGCTTTTTTTTATACAACAAAATCAGCTCCAAAAAGGACAACAAAACTCCACAAAATTACTTTGAATATGCAAATAAGATTCAAGAGCTACAAACAGGCAAGAATTTCTCCGAAAATTATTCTTCACTTTCATTTTAGTCTCATGCTTATCAAGCACAAAACTGCTTTTTAGTGACTGACTATAGCACAAGAAAACAACAAGTGAATCAGTATTCAATCTGTATTCAATGGCCACTGAATACATCCGTTTGAGTAGTGTTGTCAAAAGACCCGGTACTTCGGTACCAAGTCGGTACTAAAAAAAATTAAATGTTACGGTACCAGGTTTTCTTAAGTACCGGTGGTACCGAGCACCCGGTCAACCCGGTTCTTACTGCGCTATGCGAAAAGTACACACTGCGCAGTTGTTGCGTCTTCTTCACAAAAGCACAGAGACACGGCGACCGGCGGTGCTGCTGATGCGGATGCTCTGAATCCGCTTGTTGAAAAGAAAGGAGGAAGGAGCCACGTGTGGAAATATTTTGTATTTGCGGCTGATGACAAGGGCAACATCATAGATCATCAGAAACCCATTTGCAAACGGTGCATCGAAGTTCTTTCTCAAAAGGAGGAAATACATCGAACTTAATAAAACACCTCAAAGACTGACACCCAGATTTAATGAAAGAGTTCAAGCAGGTAAGTTTTCATTTAATTTTATATTTAGAGCTTTTGTTATAAAAATTATACCTTAAATAAACATCGCCATTTGCTTAGTTAATTGTTAGCATAAGCGCGGCTAATGCTAACGCGAGTATTAGAATAAACTTCTTTATTACGTGTTTAATGCTCCTATAGCGTTTATTAAAAAAAAAAAAAACAGGACATGATAGTGTGGTATTTTTACACACCTGAGGCTTTTAAATGACATGTGTAGCTAAAATATGTGTGTTAGAGAACAAATGTACAAATGTATGGTTAATGTTTATAGCCTTAAAATCGGTCCATCAGAAAAGCAGTTCTAGGCTATGAAATATAGTTTGCGCAGTTTGATTAAATAAAAGTACAGTCAAATACAGTCCTGTATAGTTTGGTAAAAGATACTTTTCATTAACATGACTTAATATTATCTAACATCAAGTTACAGTGAGTGAACATTAATTAATGTGTGTGAATTTTGTTTTATACAAACATTTGATGGTTCATGTTTGTTCATTGTGCGTGAAATAATGTTAACAGATACAACTTTTAATTTAAAATAAATTATTAATACATTTTGAAATTAAGAGAATAATTGCTATGTAACACTTGTTTATTAAGTCATGTTAAATGGAGTCTTTTTGTAAAGTGTTTTAATAAGACAGTTTCCGTCTGTGCAACATTGATATCTTACACTCAATATAAGTAATCTTATCTAACTTTGTTATAAAAAGCTGAGGTTTGTTATTTACTGAAAAGTTATATATAAAGTTCTGTTTAGCTGGTGTCAATCTAATATTGCATTTAGTTAGACTCGGCCAATTGTTTTACTCAAGTATATTATATTTTCCTTTTACAGCTGCAGGCTGAAGAAGACCACGAACCAAACTCCTAAGCAGACAACGGTTCCAGATGCTTTTCAGCAGCAGAAGTATGACAAAAACTCACCTGAGGCAAGAAAACTGAACCGAGCTGTTGCTGAATTCACATGTATGGATTAAGTGCCAGTTTATACAGTGAAAAATGGGGATTTCAGCAAATGCTTCATCACCTCAGCCCAAAATACCAGCTTCCAAGTCAAAACTTTGTTTTATTTTTGTTTGTTATAAATAAAAATAGTGTTGTTCAATTCATGTTTTTGTGTTTTGATTTGGTACCGAAATTGGTACCGAGAACCGTGGATTTTCACTGGTATTGGTACAGAATACTGAAATTTTGGTACCGTGACAACACTACGTTTGAGCCACAAAGTGTTTCAGACAGTTCATTCAGATTTGGTGAATTGATTCATCTAGTTCATTAAAAAGAATTGGTTCAAAAGAATGATTCAAATTCAAATTTATTTGTATAGTGCTTTTCACAATACATATCGTTGCAAAGCAACTTTACACCAAATTAAAGTTTTTACAATATATTTAGTAGTAGCTTAGTAGTGGTGACTATGTCACGTTCATGATTCGTCATGATCCAGATCATTACTTTAAAACACTGACTATAGCACAAGCAAACACCAAGTGAATCAGTTGAGGGAATGATTCAATGGCCACTGAATAAATCCTCTCAAGCCACAAACTGTTTTAGACTGTTTCAGTCCAATTTGGTGAACTGATTCATCTAATTCACTACAAAGAATCGGTTCAAAAAAATGATTCGTCATTAACCAGATCATTACTTTCAACGACTGACTATAGCACAAGAAAACAACACGGAAATCAGTTGATGGAATGATTCAATGGCCACTGAACAAATCAGCTTGATCCGCAATGTATTTCAGACAGTTCAGTCCGATTTGGTGAACTGATTCATTTGGTTCACTATAAAGAATTGGTTAAAAAAAATTATTCATTCACGAACCAGATCATTACTTTCAGCGACTGGAAACAGGATGTGCATGTGAATCAGAGAGAATGATTCAGTGCCACTGAATCTGAATGAATCTCTTTAGTGATTCTGATTCAAAAGAGTCAAATATCTAGGCCGAATCAAAGCCACTATTTTGGGTGAACGATTCCTCTACACAGCCTCAGTTCGGCTATAACGCATTGAGCCAAATTTATGATGCCTCCAGGCTCCTTGTAACCGATTAGTAATTAAAGCATATAATTGCCTTTGGAATGTCAAGTCATTTTTTAACTTGACAATAAGCAATTCAGAGGCACCGATAATGTAGTATTTGATTAAAATTCAAAATTATCTAATAGCATGATGATATTAATTTCAAAACCCTAATACTTCTCTCAGCGGG
The DNA here is from genome assembly GCF_022985175.1 of Labeo rohita. Lineage (NCBI taxonomy): Eukaryota > Metazoa > Chordata > Actinopteri > Cypriniformes > Cyprinidae > Labeo > Labeo rohita. The sequence goes on from NC_066884.1 coordinate 4,407,191, forward strand.
AGACAAGGAAGAGCTGGAGGCAGGATCATTATCAAATATTTTTGGAACAAGCGCCGGAGCACATTTCGCACACACCACAGAAACTGACAGTGACGAGTCCAATCGGGTCAGAATGACTCAAATGGACTCATAATCCGCGTACAGAATCGGCAGCTGCGGTTGCAGATTAATGGCTGGGATTTGCTCTGTGCTGGTCGTTCTACGTATTTCTCCTTGTAGCTTTCAAAACATATTTCATCGTACAAGATGAAACTGCAAACTGCAAATGCCCTGTCATACCAAGGAAGCAAGTCATCACTGGCTCCGGAGCGCCGGCAGAAGCAGCGCCCTGGTCACATGCAGGACAAGTCCAATGCGTACTGGAAATATCTGCTCTCAGCATTCCTTGTCAAATATATCACCTGCACAGCGCTGCCAAGGTCTACAAATACATCATCCTGTCAGAACACCTGGAACGCTTGGTAAACAAATGACAATGGCCTACAGCCCAAAGGAGCGGCGGCCAGAGCAGGAGGAAAATATTCACTGTTTTTGGGGAATGGGTGTAGGACACATACACAGTCTAAAACTTAACCCAACCATGAAATACAGCTAGTTTGCTTTAACCAGTTTGTTTCGTAAAAGCTCACAAGCCAATGGTGTCAGAAAAGACCTTTGAATGCTTGATTTTGATTTTTGAAGACATTTCTACTTTTAAGTACAAGAAATTTGGTAGAAAAAATATTTAAATGCAATTTTTCCAATAGAAATCGTGATTGCAATCTATAATGGAATTTTTTAAAAATAATTTCAGGTTTACTGTGCTTATATAATTAGAAAAAAATAAGAAATATAAATAATAATAATAATTATTATTATTACTACTACTACTACTACATAATTGTTATAAATAATATAAATATTCTATTGTATAAACAATGATACAATAAACATAAAATAAAAAATACAAAAAACAAAACAAGAAATACTGCTATGTAATGTCAATATGACTATAATAATAAATAATAATAATTATTATTATTATTATTATTATTATTAATAATAATAATAACAAACTTAAATACTAAAAACAAAAAAAATACATATTAAAATATGTGAATGTAAATTAAAAAATTTGACACTGACATATGTCAATATGGATAATAATAATAGCTGATGATAATAATAATAATAATAATAATTATTATTATTATTATTATTATTATTATTATTAATAAACAAACTTAAAAATACAAAAAACAACAACAAAACAAATCAGGAAATACTGCTATTGTAATATGTCAGTGTAAATAAAAAACTAATGTGTCAATATGACAATAATAAAATATAATACTACTAATAATAATAATAATAATAATTATTATTATTATTAATAATAAACAATTTAAAAACACTAAAAAACAAAGCAGGAAATACTATTACTATTTATTATTATTATTATTATTAATAATAATAAACAACTTATTTAAGTAAACAAAATATTTAAAAAAACAAAACACTGTTTTTGTAATATGTCAGAACAAGGAACACTGTTATTGTAATATGTCAGTGTAAATAAAAAAAAAACTAATGTGTCATTATGGTTAATAATAATAATAATAATAATTATTATTATTATTATTATTATTATTACTATTATTTATATAATTAAACTGAAAAATATTTAAAAACAAAAGAAATACCGCTATTGTAATATTTCACTGTAAAATAAAGTATATAAAATTAAACTGATGACTTAAAATGATATTTAAAAGACTTGTACACACACATGCAAATAATTAAATACATAAAATGGATCAGAAATGCGTAGTTCATGCATTCAGTTTATGAACATTATAACCTTCGCTCTTCATTAATGTGCATCAGCTGCACACAATGGGTCCATTAGTCAGAGCCGGCAGTCTGTTAATCCATGTTTTTTTTTTACGGGTCTGCTTGTTCACCAATCATCCATTTATCCTCCTACGCGCATATGGAAAATGTCGATTCAGCTTACATTAAACAAGGTGAAAAGCTCTGAATATTCAAATGGCTTACTCTCACACTGAGAGAAGGAAACACATGCATAATGCAGAAGCTGAGGTGGACTGACACGAGTCGGGTCAAACATTTTGAGCTTACACAACCGCTATCCTGTCACTTCATGGCCATAAGTGCTTAAAAAGGCTTGTGACGGCACAGGTGAGTCTTGCACCTGATTTGACCAATCTCGACAGTTACTCTGCATTCCTCTGTCTTTGGTTGCTGAGGAAATGCGACCAGACAAGGTCTCCATCGCAGTGGAGCTTTCACTGCACATAATGCACTGCAAACGTGGGAGTCCTATGCAAATGAGAAAGTTTACAGAGGTCATATGTGAAACTTTTGCTATAGCATTACATTTTTTTTCTCACAGTCCACTTAAGTCAAGTGTTTTTACATTGAAAAGTCAATTCAGTATTTCATGACTATTTAGCACTGTCACTTTGACACATACTTAAAGGAATAGTTCACCCAAAAATGACCTTCAGGACATCCAGGATGTAGATGAACTTGTTTTGTTATCAGAACAGATTTGGTGAAATAGCATTCATGATTTGTTCACCGATAGATGTGAATGGGTGCCGCCAGACTGAGAATCCAAACAGCTGATAAAAACATCACAATAATCCATAAACAATCTAAAACAATCATAACATCTTATGAAGAGAAAAAAAGCTTCATGTTTGTAAGAAACAAATCAATCTTTAAGATGTTTTTAACATAAAAGCTTCTGGCTGAAATATGAGTTCTCTATCTATAGCATTGCTTTCTGCAGTGAATAAATAGTCTCGTCTGAATCAGGAGAGAAATATGCACAGGCTAAAACAGATCTAAATAAATATGGGTGGATTTTAATGCGAGAGGACAACAATAGATGGATTTCTTCACTGAAGGAAGCGTTATCATGGATTACGGACATGTATTTTGGCCAGAAGCTTTTCACTTCAATTTATGGTAGTTGATGAACTGAAGTGGTGTTTTTTTCTCATTCTGACGGCACCCATTCACTGCAGAGGATCCATTGGTGATGCAATGCAAAATTTTTTCCAGATCTGTTCTGATGAAGAAACCAACTCATCTACATCTTGAATGGCCAGAAGGTGAGTAAGTTTTCAGCAAATTATTATTTTGGGGGAAACTATTCCTTTTGTGAAAGTAGCCCAAGTAAAAGAAAATGCTATGATTTAATTCATACATCACTTAGGGACCAATGAAACCAGTTTTATTTTTTCCCAAAATTCCATTTTATTTTTTTCCAAATTCCATTTTTTTCATTTTAATTTTTCTGGATTCTGTTTTTTCCATTTAAATTTTTCTGGACTCTTTTTTTTAAATGGTTAAATTACATTTTATTAATCAAACGTCTTAATTAAAATTATGAATCTTATACAAAATCAATTTATCATTAATGTTTAGGACCCTATGAAATGTTTTTTTTTTCACCTTCTGTTTTATTGTTGCCAAATGTCTAATTACTTGAATGCATAAAAACAACTTAATTTATTAAAGTTTATTTTTACAATATTTTAAAAATATTTAAATTTTTCTGGTTATCAAATGAAGGCATAAAATATTAATTTAAATTCTCTTTTAATCAAATGACAATTAAACAAACTATTTTTTGGCAAACAAAGTTAATATTAAATATAAAACATTAAAGAAATATTGTGTGATTATTACTTGATAAATAAATTGTGATCATTCTGTTAGATAAGACCCTTCTTCCTCACCTGGGATCGTTTATAGCCCTTTGAAGCTGCATTTAAACTACATGTTGGAAGTTCAAACTCGGGGCACCAATCAAGTCCATTAAATGAAGAAAAATCCTGAAATGTTTTCCTCAAAAACCATAATTTCTTTATGACTGAACACAGAAAGACATGAACATCTTGTATGACAAGGGGTTGAGTAAATTATTTGTGAATTGTTGTTCTGGAAGTGGACTTCTCCTTCAATGCTACAGTCAAGCTACTGTAAATCTGAGGCTTGTCTGATTCTCATCACAGCATGTTTGCAACATGTTGACCAAGCATTTGCATCTGCATACTTGCATTGAGTACATTTCCAGCTGTTTTTGCTACTTGGCTGACCTCTTTCCTTGCTAAATGAGTTGTAACGCTTTCACCAAGTTGCTAAATATTGAATCTGCTTTATGTAAATGTGGCGGTAATATGGTAATTTGCTGAAAATGAGAAAAAAGGCATTAAAAGCATTTAGTATGCGAGGCACCACTATTTGCCCGACTATTTAAAGAACATCTGAAAATGCCAGAAAGACCTGTACTGCTTTCCAAGCCTTTTAACCTTGCCTTGTTCCGTTCCTCAGGAGACACAAGAACATCTGTTCACTCCCACTGCCTCTTTCCATCAGCAAGAAATACGGCTATTAAGCTACATCTGGAAAACACACCCTCAGTTTTCAGGAACCAAAAGCAAAGTAAAGCAACTTTAGGACCCTTTTAGGAGGGGTGGCTACTTATGAAAACAATAAAATAGAAAAACCAGTATGTTCAAGTAACATTTCTATTGCAGTGCTGCAATATATTGTTGAATGGAAGGGAATTTTGTTTCGCAGTTTGCATAATTTTTTAAAATAAAAAAATATCTTTAAAAAAAAAAGAAAATTCTTCAAAAGCAATGCAGGCCTACCTTTTTTGGACAGAATTTGACAAGTTTAGCAGTTGTAGCATGACAACTGGTAACATAAAATAATATACAAAATAAAATAAACAAAAAGTAAAAAAAATTAAAAAATAAAATAAAATAAAAAATAGTTTCTGAGGTACAAGACTTCTATATTAATTCTATATTAATGTTCAAAGTTTGGGTCCAGTAATTTTTTTTAAAGAATATGTATACTTTAATTGAGCAAGGATGCATAAAACTGATTAAAAGTGACAGTAAAGACATTTATAATCTTACAAAATATTAATATTTGAAATGATTTTGAATTTGTTATTTTAAAATTCCTATTCATCAAAGAATTCTGAAAAAAGCATCATGATGAAGAGTCATGTGACACTGAAGACTGGAGTAATGATGCTGAAAATTCAGCATTGCATCACAGAAATAAATTAAATTTCAAAATATATTCAAACAGAAAACAGTTATTTTAAATTGTAAAAATATTTCACAATGTTACTGTTTTTGCTGTATTTCTGATCAAATAAATAGAAGAGATGCCTTTCAAAAACATCCTATTGACCCCAAAGATTTGAATAGTAGTATAGACTTTAGCCTTTGTAGCACGACAATTAGTGCAGACAATAATTAAAATAAAACAATATAAAAATAAAATAAATAAAAAGTAAAATAAAATAAATAGTTTCTGAAATACAAGACTTTTACATTACTGTTCAAAAGTTTGGGGTCAGTAATTTTTTTGTAATACTTTTACTCAGCAAGGATGCATTAAACTGATTAAAATTATTTTCTGCACCAACTGACAATGAAGACATTTAGAATGTTACAAAGGATTCACATTATTACTATTCTGACTGTATTTTTGATCAAATAAATGCAGCATTGATGAGCAGAATGAACAGTCTTTCTTATTGAGCCCAAACTTTTGAATGGTAGTGTAAGTGTTGACACGAGACTAGTGTGATAAATCCCTTACTAACCTTGTTTGTGGAAAATGATATCCAAACTTTCAAGTTCAGTAACGTATGACTGGAAATTCATTAACCTAGTAAAGTATTTCCACATCAAAAGCACTATTTAGAAAACTTGCAGCTTAAAAAAGAAATGAGTTTTACTGAATAATTCATGCAAATGCTTTAACAAAAATACAACAGCCCGCATTCAAAGAGTGCTGCTTTAACTGTGATATCTGGGAAGAAAACAAAGCAAAACTAGGTCAATATTATATTCTGTTACAACTGACATCCCACAAATACTAGAGAAGCATAACTTTTCTAAACATCCAAGTCTACAAAACTTTTTTAAATACACATTTAATCTTTGTCTCATAAAAATTAGATTACTGCGCTGAAAAATACTGCTTATATTCCTGACCTCTATTTGTTACCATACTAAAAAGGAGATAATTCACTTGAAAAACATTTTAATTTATGAACTAGAGCCGGCAGAGTGAATGTCTCGTCAATAACACATATTGCTACCAAATGTTGATCAAACCAAAGAGAGCACAGGGAAAACCCGAACATTAAATGTGTCAGGGAAAAATAAGTTTTATGGGGAAGCATCTGTATAGTCTGTAATTAAACATGTTGACTAATGTCATACTTCAAAACGCCTGGAGAACCCTTCATAAACCGAGGCTATGACCACATCAGACAAAAACCAGAGTAAACATCACAACTACCGGAAAACCAGGTGAAAGGTCAATGTTTTGCCACTTCTGTGTCCTTTCTGTTTCCAGGACCTGCTGAAACATCCCTCACCCGTTTGATACTCATATAATGAGCCCAACATCACTGACTTAATCAAAGACTAAAACTCTACGAACTACTTCCAGAAAACGAGAGAGAAACCCAATATGAATGCACTGGAGAAACATCAAATGAAAACAGGGATGATGCTCATTTACGTTCCCTGCTTATTGTCTAATGCTAAAGTACAAACAGTGTCAGTGTCGTAGCATAAATCTAGTGTGAAATCCCCAAACTCAACCAGCAGCCTCCGCTCTCAACGGTCAGCCAGCGAGAGAGAGAGACTATCTGCCACGGCCAGAAGGGATCAAATGCTCACCGTAAAACTGAAAGCTCACGTCACGCTTCTAATTAAGAAGCGGTGCCAAACGAGAGATGAGAAAAACACATGCTAGCCGTATGATGTGAGGACTGCCTGACGTCGACGTACGAGATGTATTTATAGAGAGGATTTAATCCACGTCTCTGGCTTAGCTGCGGCGAGATGCAAGCCAACACGTTCACTCTAACCCACTCCCAGTAACTGTAGGGAATGAGACAAGGAAATGACATGCAAAACAAGACGGGGAAACAAAGAAAACACATTTGGTTACTGTTGTTAGTGATTCATTATATGCTGTCTTGTCCAAAGCAAACTATTCCATATTGTTGGGTTTATAACAATACCTTGAATCAATGTACAATTTGAAGTAATTCACATGAATGAATCAAACTTACCAAATGATGTTGTTTTTCAATGCTTTAATGGGTTGTATGATTGCAGAATTTGGATCTTCTTTACAACTCAAACCAAATCCTACACTAAAAGCCTTATTTTAAAGGAGAAGTCCACTTCCACAACAACAATTTACAAATGATTTACTCGCCCCCTTGTCATCCAAGATGTTCATGTCTTTCTGTCTTCAGTCGTGAAGAAATTATGTTTTCTGAGGAAAACATTTCAGGATTTTTCTGCATATAATGGACTTCATTGGTGTCCGATTTTGAACTTCCAAAATGTAGTTTAAATGCAGCTTCAAAGGGCTCTAAACGATCCCAGCCGAGGAAGAAGGGTCTTATCTAACGAAATGATCGGTCATTGTTTTCGGAAAATAAAAATTTGTTTACTTTTTTAGCACAAAAGCTTGTGTAGCACAGGCTCTGGGATGCACGTCCACGGGCTGTTCTTGAACGATTCATTCATTTTGAACAAATCTTTAATGTGACTCGGGAAGAATGAGTCGTCTCAGGGAATGACTATTAGGTTCTGTACTGGAATTAGTTCACCTGTTTCAAGTCTTCGGGTTTTTTGAGTCGTTCATTCATTTTATGGCGTCACGTGATGCTGATTTTGCTAAAATGAACTAACTGACTCAAAAAAAGATTCGTTCATTTTGCTGAACCAGACTCAAAGGTCCGAGTCGGTAAAATGATCCAAACTTCCCATCACTACTACGAATCACGTCTTTGAATCACCACAAGTTCATCGTCTGTGTACTCCGGCTCAAAAAGTTAGTGTATGGCGAAAAACTCCATGTTATTTTCTCCTACAACTTCAGAATTGTCATACATCATTGTATTTTTTTGTTTGTAAACAATGTTTGACTTACTTGCACTTTCTTAGCCTTTGTGCGTTTACTTCGTAAACACTGGGTCTGTAGTTCCGCCTACGTTTCACATGACCTATCGTCGTGATTCAATAGTATGTGAATGCGCATCCCAGACCTGTGCTACACGAGCTTTTGTGTTTAAAAAGTATACACATTTTTTTTTTTCCCCAAAAAAATGAATGGTCGTTTCACTAGATAAGACCCTTCTTCCTCGGCTGGGATCGTTTAGAGCCCTTTGAAGCTGCATTTAAACTACATTTTGTGAAGTTCAAAATTGGGGCACCAGTGAAGTCCATTATATGGACAAAAATCCTGAAATGTTTTCCTCAAAAAACATAATTTCTTCATGACTGAAGACAGAAAGACATGAACATCTTGGATGACAAGGGGGTGAGTAAATTATTTGTGAATTGTTGTTCTGGAAGTGGACTTCTCCTTTAACTTAAAAGTAGTTTAAACTCACTCAAGTTCTTAAACTTTCTTTGAAGAATCTTTCTGTAGCCGATCCATAATTTGAGTCATTAGCATTCTGCTTTACTGTCTCAATGCTGGTTGAATAAACAGATAACATTTAATCTAATTAAAAACTGATAAAACGGCCATTTCTATTTGATTGTATGACATGTATCAATGATTATTCGAATCGATTCACTGCAATGGACAGTTTGAACTAATTCACACAAATGAATCAAACTTGAAAGAATCATCAACTCTGTCCTAAGGCTTTTATATTCGAGATTTGTACGATTTTAAAATTTGAGAAATAGCCGTTGGCTCTTTTTTGCAACACAAAGTTAGTATTTTAACTTTAAAAAACAGCTCTACCTCGCTTAAGTTCTTTAAAGTTCTCTCTGAAATCTTAAGGTTGACTTTGGTTTTGACTCTTGAGGCTGATCTGTCATTTGAGTCATTAGCATTCTGCTCTACTGACTCAATGTTGTTTGCACAAACATATAACATTTAATCTAAATGAAAACTAATAAAACCAGCCATTTGTACATGGTTGTTTGACTGTATAACATCTATCAGTAATCAGAGTTTTGAATCAATTCACTACAATGAACAGTTTGAACCAGTTCACATAAACAAATCAAACTTGAATGAATCAACAGCTTTGTTGTTGGTGAGTTGTACGATTGCAAAATTTGGGAAACTTAGCCTTTGGGTCATTTTACGCAAATCAAATCAATTTTTAACAGCAAAAGTTATATTTTAACTACAAAAAAGCTTAAAATCACAGCTTTGAATCAATTTACTGCAAACTAATTCACATAAATAAATCAAATAACTCAGATGTTGTTTTTCTACGATTGTAAGATTGCAAAACTTGAGAAATGTAGCCTTTGGCTCTTTTTTGCAACTCAAATAAATTTCAACTGCAAAAGTCATGGCCTATTTTAACTTCAAAAATAGCTCAAGCTCAGTCAAGTTTTCTTTAAAACTCTACAAAATTCTGCACCAACATCAGTTGACTTTGGGTTTGACTGATTCTGGCATGTCATTCAATTCATTAGCATTCTCCTCTACTGGCTCAATGCGGTTTGAACAAACAGATAACTTTTAATCAAAATAAAAACCGATCAAACCAGCCATTTTTGCATGGTTGTTCGACCGTATAGCATTCTAAAGCTTATCTGTTAGTCTGATATGCAACTCTGTGGTTGTGGAAAGAACGTTCCCAAAACACCAATGTAAACACTGCTGATTGTAAAAACAGTTGATTACAAGTGAGAAAGAGGCCACAAAAACTCATCAGTGCTGTTTGTGAAGGCCAGAATGACTAATACTTGGAGTTAGTGATTTGAACAAACCGCTAACCCAAACTAATAAACTTCAGAGCATGACTTGACCCGGACAAGTACGACAGTGATGTTCTTTTGCAACCCAGCCTCAGATGATAAACATACCTGTGGCGACATTTCTGCAAAATTATATAACACTGCTTCTTGCATGTTTTGACAACACTTTCAAAGTGAAAAGTGCAGTTCAGTTTTACCAAAAACAGATTCGAATGAATCTGGCAGCATTTTATTACATTGGTTGTTCTATGCATGGAGGCATAGATGACATGATATTACAACGCATTTGCTGAAGTAACCATGCCATTTTTGCTTGCTTCTACAATTTTTAAGCTCCTTTATAAATGAGATTGCATCTGAATGCTCCACATCAGAAGTGCAATGCTCTACCGGGTGTGCTAACAAGCAAGTTTACATCTGAAAAGCCATGCATATGGAGCTGGTTATGTAACGCAAACATCAAACTTTATTAGTTCACATTTTTTGCACTATGATAAAAGTGTTTTGAGATCAACACATAGTGCAAGTAACCATCTGAAAGCAATCTTTATTAATCAATAATCTGCTCTGTAATCATATTTTGCATGAAAAGGAATAAAAGTTGTTGGTGTTTAACAGCCTCTACTGTTCATTTCAGTTGGAAACTAAAATAAATTGGTACATTTTTGCAGTGTATGTAGGTAGAAGCATGATTTTCCAACAAGCCAGTGTTAGATTCTTGCCTGTCAGTTGACCTAAGCTACATCTAAATCCCTTTTCAATCAAACTTGAATGAATCAACAGCTCTGTTTTAACACTTTCATCTATCAATGATTCCTTGTATCAAAGCTTTGAATCGATTCACTGCAATGGATAGTTTGAACCAATTCACACTAATGAATCAAACTTGAATGAATCAACAACTCTGTTTTAACGCTTTCATATCGGCAAGTCGTATGATTACAAAGTTTGAATCGATTCACTGCAATGGACAGTTTAATTCACATAAATGAATCAAACTTGCCAACTCTGATGATGTTTTTCTACAACAGCTCTTTTTAAGGCTTTCCTATTCAGGTTTTGTGCAAATGCAAAATTTGAGACATATAGCCTTTGGGTCTTTTTTTGCAACCGAAATCAATTTCAACAGCAAAAATCATATTTTATCTTCAAAAATAGCTCGAACTCATTAAGGTTCTCTTTAAAATTCTCTTTGAAATCTTTAGGTTGACTTTGGGTTTGACTGACTCTTATAGCTGAAACGTAATTTGAGTCACCTGTTGTGCTAACAAGCAAGTTTACATTAGAAAAGCTCTATGTAGCTGGTTATATATTGCAAACATCAAACTGTGTTAGTTTACATTTTCTGCACTATGATAAAAATGTTTTGATGTCAACACATAGGATTGTGCAAGGAACCATTTGAAAATAATCTTTATTAATCAATAATCTGCCCTGTAATCATAATTTGCATGAAGACGAATAAAAGTTATGGTTCATTTCAGGTGGAAACTGAAATAAATTGGTACATTTTTGGAGTGTATCTAGGTAGAAGCACGATTTTCCAACAAGCCAAAATTAGATTTTTGACCTAAACTACGTCTAATGACACATCTGGAGAGTTGTTAGCTGGAAAAAAAACACCTAAACAGGCTAATCAAGCTCTTTAGAGTTACTAGAAAGCCACAACCACGTGAGTTTGATCAGGGTTGGAGCTGAACCCTGCAGAAAAGTTATCTTAAGGGCCTTGAAAACACACAATCAAATGACTTGTAAACAACGATATGGCATGTTTACTCGTTGCCAGACTACATCATCATTCGGCCAGTGGAAACATAGGCAGAACAGAAAAATCACAGATCCCTCTGTGATGCATTATGGAAGAAAAGGGGTAAAGTAAATCTGAGCATGTGATTATTTGACTTGTGTCAGCAAGCAACCACCTAGAAACCACATAGCAACATGATAAACTACTCAGCAAACGTAGTGGCACATTTTGCATTGAAAAGCATCTCAGTGAAAAAACAAAAACTTTCTAGGGGATTCCCAAGGATTCAATTCAGAAAATCACTTGGCCAATTCATGTCTATTCTGAAAAGGAGATTCTGCGCGTTTTCCCACACACTGAATGGCTTTTGCCCATCTGGTTTCCACATACACGGTGTGAAACAGTCTAAACTATCATTACATCCGACCCGCACATTAGCTGAACACTTGACCCAGGACACATCAGCCTGTGAATACTACATTCATGTTACCATGTAATAGCAAAACCATTAACAGAGCTGAACTGAGCTTCATCTAACACATGAATCAACAAATCCTTCAAAAATAACTGAAAAAGAAACCTATCAGCCCTAGGACTGGGCAATATGGCTAAAAAAATTTTCATATCAGCCGATATCAATTATCATCACGATAAATGTCAAATTTTGATTTAAAGGCAGATTTTTGCTACAATGTGAAAGTTGTTAAAATTAGACGGTTAAAAGTGGCTTTAAAATATTCTTTATAGTCAGAACATGACAAACACTTCATGTTTTTTGAATACTTCACACTTTTTTTCTAAACAAAAAATATATATTTCTTAGTTGCATGCATGTTTTAATGAGTAATATTGTTTCAAATCAAAAAACAGGTTTGTGTTACCTGATAAAATTAATAATAATAATAAAACATTTTTTTGTCTCTTGGAAACACACATTTGATAGTAGCTTGAGTTCGAATGCAGATGTAGATTTATGTTTATTAACAAATCAGTAATATCTGTAAAAAATTGTAGCAACCTCATTTTTATATGGTGAAAGTTAATTATTCTGACTGTTTGAGTTTTTTTTAATTAACCATTGCTCTTCTATAGTATCATCCATAGATCACAGTAACAGTTAAAACCACAAATACAGCATCATAATAGCATGGTAAAAATGTAATATGGTTCCCAGATATTTGTATGAAAAACAGTAGTCTAAATACATTTAGTATAAATGCATAAATACTATAGCTTAATCAAACATTACTGTAATTATATTCAATTACTCCTCCTTCAATACATTTAATACATGTCTACATTGATAATATATTAAAATTCAACACAAACATACCGACATTTCTGACCACTGTGCAGTTAGCGCTACTGCAGTAAATCTATGGTAAATGATGGCGATTTGTAGGTTTAAAAGCCTTCTGACTGTATCATTGCACACCGTTTTTCTCCTGTTTGTCAGCGCTGTTTCATCTGGCTATAAACAGAGTCATTTGTGTTCTTCACTAAATTCAAGCGTATCACACTGGCGCTGTTTATAGACCGAGACTCAACGTCAGCAAATGAACGCATCTGCACTAGTAAATTCGCGCCATGCCGCCGTTAGAAATTTGATCCAAGCGGATAAACGGTCTGAGTGGCGCACTTTGACTAGCGCTCTTTTGTTCCGCCTTTGCTGCATAAACATTCTATTGAACATTTATCGAACTCTTGTTATCGTTTATCGAGGAAATTCATATCGCGCCATAATTATCGTTATCGATTTATCGCCCAGCCCTAGTTTGCCCATGCATTTACGTTTTAGAGGACATTTTCTCATCTGCCAGACAAAAACCAAAGGTAAGATTGTTTGGAAAAGTTAAGCCATGCTAATTTACTGAATGAGATGACTTAAAGAGCTTATTGTGTGAGAGACAATGTGAACTACCAATGACTAACCAAATGAACAGGCTCTTATGAGATCTTGTGAGAATTTCCAAACCGAAATCCAATGAGTGACAGCAAAAACTAAAATACGAGAGGCTACAATGAGCCCGACGCTGCTCTCGACTTATTGAGCTTACAGCCTAATTTGAGAGGTTTATAATCACTACATGCAGATATGAGCCCTTAAAGACGCTTGGCGATGTTCTTATCAACAGGGTTTTGATTAATAAAAGAAAATGTTTTATCATTATTATCGCCAACTGAATGCTCTCACCAAAATGTTTTCATATCCCAGTATATTACGATCTCCAGAGCTTGCGAGATACTTGGGTCGTAATTGAGCGGTGAGGAAGAAGCGGAGAAGCAGTTGATTTGTGAATAGTCCGCTGTCTGCTGAAGTGTGCTATCTTATTAAAGCCGCTGCAGAGCCTGAGTACATAATTACAGCTGCCCGTGCAGGCGAAAGTAGTCAAATCTGCATTACAGAAGTGAGACAAGAGCCTTCAAATTAGTACTTCCTTTTCAGAGGACACAGTAATACAGGGAAAGCTGTGGAAGAGTCACGGATCCTCTGTGTGAAAGCAAAAAGAAAAGACTATGAAAGAATCAGAGATGATATATTTAGAGAAATTAGATAAAAGTCAAATGATACTTGCAGAATTTTTGAATACAAAAGCCAAAAATATGAGATAAAAACTAAAGTTACTTTAAAAGTCATAAACTTCACCAACTCAAGCTATGGAACACTTCTTGCACTTGTCTCCCTGGAAGTCTTAAAATAAAAAATTAAATTAAATTAAATTAAATAAAAAATATATAATCTAAAAATCTAAGATGAAATAAAATAAAAAAAACTATAAACAATAAATAAGACAAAATAAATAAAAATTAAATATAAAATAAACAAAAATAAATAAATAAATAAATAAATTAAAATAAACTATAAACAATAAAATAAAAAAATTAAATCAAAATTAAATAAAATTAAATATAAAATAAAAATAAAATTAAATAAATAAATAGAATTAAATAAAATACAAAATATTTTAACTTAATTTAAAAAATTTGACTGAATAATATAAATTAATTTAAAATGACATTTCATAAAACAAATGCATTTCATTAAACTATTAATTTCACAAATACATTTCATTCAACATAATTTAGTACACATTTTTACTGCCTTTTACTTTTTGCATTAATTGTTTTTAATTAAATTTTTTAATTTGAAAAAAAAAAAAAATAAATCGAGCAGAGCATTACTTTGTTTAGAAAAAAAGCAAAGCTTTTTAAGACATTTCAGTTGAAGTGCATGAACATGAAATTAATAATAAAATAAATACTGCATAAAGGCTGAAAAATAGAGATTTTTAAAACAAATTTGAATTGTTGGCACTCTGGTAGTAATAATTGAGAAACACTGTATGCTGAAAAACTTAGTCTTGCAATACAAAGAAAACTAACATGAGGCTCACAACTGTCAATTTATTCAGTGACACAAAGTCTAAATACAGCAAAAATAAAACCCGTGTGAACACAGAAGCTTAGACGAATGATTCAAATCTCAACACCATCGAGAACGGACTCGCGACATTTTGCACGACTGGTGTTTTCAGTGGCTGAATCGAGACAATCACAACTTCCTTGTTATTAGTAACAGATAAAGGCTGGATCTTCCACATAATAGGCAGTGGAAAATGGGGAGAGGATTACTTCCACCTTATTGAACCACAGACAGCACTGTTGTGTCCAGTGTGACCACGTTTGATTTGCAAGCACATGAGCTAAACGCTGAGCATTACTGTTTGATTTGGTTTTTGCACTTTTGAATGCTCATATTCTAGCCAAAACATCAACTAGTCAACTTGTTTAGACAGCAAAAGAAATCTTGGTAAAACTTTACTTTAAGTCTTTATATATAATGCATTCTAAAAGTATCTGTAATGCATTAATTATGCACCTTAAAATGCATTGTATGATCTCATGAATAATTGTAGCCACCACTATACAACATTATCTATTCAGTGTTACACCTTTAGATAATGCATTAAAAGACATGACAACCCTTTATCATGCATTATACAAGCGAAGCATTACAGGAATGTTTTTTCTTTTTTTTTATTCCAAAAAAAAAAAAAAAAGACAAGAAACAAATGAGTTGCACCAACCAACAAGCAGCAGCAGATGGGTTTAATCACTAAAAACTGCATATGTACGTCAGCTGTCTGGCCCGCTGTCATTTTCTTTTGTCAATGACAGCATATAAGCCACTTCCTCAGAGCCCCAATTAAGAAGCAGCCTAATGAGGGTTTGGGATTGGTTTAAGATGATTAACTGTGTTAACAGGGCACCAGAGCAAATCCAAGGTTATGCAACCTAACAGGCACTGTCATCAGCCAGCGTCCAAGTTTCTTTGAAACGGGCACTCGCCAATCAGATTAAGGCGAGCTTTCCAAAAGACGTACGGCCTGAACTAGACAACAGATGCAATACAGACGCTTCTGGGCAGATCATCAAGTATTTTGTGTGTTTTGTTTTTAACATCCGTGGAAACACTCAAGCTCAACTCTTTCTAATCATTCTTCCTAGTTTCCGTAAAGCAGAGCTTTTGATTTAATAACTTTCAAAAAGCTACACAGGAACAGAAATTAAGTTTTGGATTTTGAGAAATTTAGCATCAACTTACATCACTTGCTCACCAACGGATCCTCTGCAGTGAATGGGTGCCGTCAGAATGAGAGTCTAATAAACACATCACAATAATCCACAAGTAATCCACACAACTTCATTCCATCAATTAACATTGTTGTAAAGTGAAAATCTGAAAATGTTTGTAAAAACAAATCCATCAAGATGTTTTTAACTTCAAATACAAGCTCATAATCCACATTAAAGTCCATCTCCTGTTGTCGTCTTACATCAAATCCACTGACATGTTTGTTTAGAGCGGTTTTAGACTGTTTTTGCTTGTAAATAGGTTGATTTGTGCATATTTCTCACCTGATTCAGATGACCTTTTCACTGGAGAAAGCACTATTATGGATACAGAACTCTCATTTGTGACCCTGAACCACAAAACCAGTCTTAAGTAGCACAGGTATATTTGTAGCAAAAACCAAAAATGATCGATTTTATTTTTTTGTGTCAAAAATCATTAGGATATTAAGCAAAAATCATGTTCCATGAACATATTTTGTAAGTTTTCCACCGTAAATATATCAAAACTTAACTTCTGCATTGCTAAGAACTTTGTTTGGACAACTTTAAGACGATTTTCTCAATATTTTGATTTTTTTGCACCCTTAGATTTCAGATTTTCAAAAATTGTACTATCCGAAAAAAACATATATCAGTGGAAAGCTTATTTATAATAATATGTATAAAAATTACCCTTATGACTGGTTTTGTGGTCCAGGGTCACATTTGGACCCTTATTCTGACGGCACCCATACATCACAGAGGGTCCATTGGTGAGCAGAGATGTAATGCTAAATTTCTCCAAATCTGTTTTGAAGGAGAAACAAACTCTACATCTTGGATGTCCTGAGGGCGAGTACATTTTCAGAAAATTTTCATTTTTAGGTGAACAATTTTTTAGTGCACAATAATTGCATGAAAATTCCTTCAAAAATCACTACTACCCATGCAGTTCAATTTGGTCGATTTCAGGCTATTCATTTTGTTTCATCATCTTTCGTGAGCAAATCTGAAATGCTGGACAGGAATGATGCATGATTTTGTGCTCATGAATAATTCATAAACATCCTGAAATTTTCAAGCTGAGAAAAAAAACATAACATGAATAAAATACATCTGATCAATTATTCAGCGCCACAGCCGTCAGCATTTCACATTCACAAGAACGGTCATGTTCAACAACTTCAGCATCCGTCCTTGCAGAGCGCAAGCGGAGAGAAGGCCTATGGCTACAGTGGGAAATGAGAATGAAATGAACATCCGCCTCCAATGGATATACACCATGCATTTTTCATAGTTGTCATACGCAACTTTGAGGAAAACGGCCCATACTGAGAGCTTCTATGCAACCAAGTGTGCTAAAATTTAGTTTTAAATGTTTGAGTGTGCCTTGGGATGTCAAAAGAAGCTTACTCCATGATCAAAGTGAATTTGGTTCATATATTCACATGTAAATACAGTAAAAACTAAAAATCCTTTCCACTAATGCTATTGCACCCTATATAAAAACACATGTGGGTAAGCACAGCTGTAACTCTGATGCATCAAGTTGCTACTGCATGTGCTACACTGATTTCACCAAAGTTAACGTACTTTTATGCAATCAGCTTTACATTAGGCTCAAAAACACAATGCATACCCATAGTAAAATCACTGTAACCTGAGGTCTTGAGTGGCTTATTGCATATTAAAATTCAGATGGAATGAAACATGCACTATTTATTTATTTTTATATGCTTTAAAGATGAACTTGAAAAAGTGATTATAGACTTTTTATAATTATTTTAATATTTGATAAATAAATCAAATAAATATCAATAGGAAATGCAAATAAATAAGAAAATTGCTTTATTTATTTATTTATTTTTACAAAAGTAATTTTTTTTATGAAGTTGCAAATAAAGATAGAAGTACATTTTACTAAAATATATTTTAGAATGGACTATTTAGAAATTATAACCCTGGACCACAAAACCTGTCTTAAGTAGCACAGGTATATTTGTAGCAATAGCCAACAATAAATTGTATGGGTCAAAAATTATCGATTTTTCTTATGCCAAAAATCATTAGGATGTTAGGTAAAGATCATGTTCCATGAAGATATTTTGTAAATTTCCTACCGTAAATATATCAAAACTTAATTTTTGATTAGTAATATGCATTGCTAAGAACTTCATTTGGACAACTTTAAAGGCAATTTTCTCAATATATAGATTTTTTTGCACCCTCAGATTCCAGATTTGTAAATAGTTGTATCTTGGCCAAATAGTGTCATATCCTAACATGTCATACATCAATTAAAAGCTTATTTAGCTTTCAGATAAAGAAAAGACCCTTATAACTAGTTTTGTGGTTCAGGGTCACATATTTATATTCAAAATTATGTTATATTTATTTCAGTGTGTTACTTACCATTAATTTGTATTGTTCTGTGAAATTTTTGAGTGAAAATTGTTTCTACCCCAACTTTTTTTTGTGCACATCAGCCGTCCTGCCATCTAGATATCAGCATCAAACCATAAAAAAAACCAACCAGTCATCCACCATCCACACCAAATTCAAAGTGTGAATAATATTTCATCAGTGATGTCTCATTGTTAAGTATGCTAGAGCACACAGCTGTGTTTCGGCAGGGTTATGTTGTTAACTGTGTGAGTGGCATGTGAGTATCTCTTCAAGTCACCCAGAACAGCCTGTCGGTAGGCGGGTTGACACTGAGGTCACGCTGCCAGAGACGAGAGGTCACCCAGGACACAAGCATTCCAGTGTGATGGAGTGGGGTCTGGGAAACGGCTGTTTAAACAGAGAGAAGGCTGCTTTCCCCCCACTGGCACCAGGGACATTGTTTCCACTAATCCTTCAGAGCTCCCCGTCCCGTCCCACCGAGCACGGCAGCCACCAGGGAAAAAAAACACAGCAGGAAACCGGAGCCCGAGGCACCCACGACAGAGACGAAGATTGCTGTTTGTTTAACAGCAAGTAAAGGGGATGCAAGAGTTTGACTTCTTAACACCTGCCACTCGGATCAAAGAGGCGTAATAACAATTGAGGGGGGGGAATTACACAGCATAATGTTTATTGCAATCCTAGTTCAGATGCAAACAGATAAGACACAGCCATACTGGGATATATCCTGATTGCGTGTGGTAGATATTCCGGGAGCATTCAGGGTTATGTCATACACACTGAAAGCTTTTGCTTCCTACGAATTGTACATCTTAATGCATTAAAGCCAGAGAAGCTTTTTCATGTGCAATTCATTGGAAATTATATGTTATGATAAGCATCAGCTTAGGGTTTAAAAACCATTGCATTAGAAAAAAATCTTGCTTTTATCATCATTTGAAACAAGTTTAACATAAAACTGATATCTGGTGCAAGCATTTCAGTGTTTGTTACACAATTTTCAGTGTTTTTTTTTTTTTTTTTCACCACAATGACAGCAAATATGTTTTGATAACACTTAAAAGATCATTAAACAACATTAAAATAATGAGGAATATTAGTGGCCCCAAAAAGTACTTTGGACTGAATGGAACTGCAATCAACAACAAAATATTAAGAAAGAAAGAGCACATGCCCACTACTCCGGCACATTTCACAAAAATAACTAAATTATTTCACTATAAATCATCATGACACCAGTTGCTTAAAGTCAATGCAAACACACCAGAGAAGTTTAGCATCTTTTTTCAGTTTCTTTAACATTTCATTATTTAATGCATAAAAACATAAATAAAAAAAAAAATTAATTAAAATAATTATCAGAACAAATAGAAAACTATTTTTATTTTAATCACAACAAAATCTAAAGAGAATGTCTTTTGTGAAATGTTTTGGCTAAAAAAACAAACAAAAATTCTTTCATTTTCTCTAAAACATGTTTAATATATCTTTAATAGAACAGATGTTTCAAAAATAATGTCTTTAGTGAAATGTTTTGGCTTAAAAATATAAAAATAAAATATAAAATTATCAAAACAAATATCTTTAGTAGAAATATATTTTTATTTTAATCACAACTAATCTAAAAAGAATGTCTTTTGTGAAATATTTTGGCTTAAAACAATCGCAAATTTCTTTAGCATCTTTAAAACGTCTTTAATACATCTTTAATAGAACAGATGTCATTAAAAATGTCTTTCGTGCAATGTTTTGGTTTAAAAACATAAAAATAACTATTAAAGTAAAATAATTATCAGAACAAATATCTTTAATAGAAAAATATTTTAATTTTAATTTTTAAAACATTTAATAGAGCTCATGTCTTCTCAGAAATGTTTAAAAACATAAAATATAAAATTAAATTAATTTAAATTAATTAAAAACATTTAACATTAATAACACTTGCTATTGATATTGTTATTTACTCCAGTGACATTCATAAATTCTAAGTGTGCAAATACTTTTTGAGGCCACTGTACATGATCTACTGTTCTGTTTTTCATAATTTAATAATATTTGGGAGTTTTACAAAGTGCCAACGTTTTTAACCGTAGAAATCCATATGTTCTTACCTGTCATATTCAGCATTGTCCTTGTCGCATCGAGCATCTTTATGCTTCTGCCAGTCTTTGCCGTGTTTGCACGTGGTGAGGAGAACCACGTCTTCAGCATTGTGGATGTGATAAAGCGCATTCCTCGTATCAGATCCGATCCCAGTCAGATAGCGCTTGCCTTTAAAAACCAGCACATATTTCCTAAAGGGAGGGATGGTGTTGTATTTTAAATACCCCCTTTCTCCTCCAGTTCGGGGGTGATCTTTGGAGAACAATGGGATGGAGATGTCAAAATTGGGTCTGAAGTTCTCCGTGCTGATGCTGGCTTTGGCCAACATGGCTTGTCCGATATCAAACCCCAAATCCTCCGTGTAATCCGGCCATGTGCCCGAATACAGGTTAAAGATCAGGTGATTCCTCCCGTTATTCCACAGGTTCAAGTTCTGGATCTTAGTTTTGAGGTTGTGGACGTACTGAGGAGACAGCTGGTCTCGGTCCAAGGTGTCAAGGTTCAAAACAAAAAGGCAAGCCTGTCCCGGGTCAGAAGTGTAGAACCTGGAGCCCTCAATGGAGGACAAGATGTTTTGGTAGCTTTCTGAGATCTTCTCACCTTTCTGTTGAGGGTAGACGTAGACTTTAAAGCCGTTCCTCCTGCACAAGGAGAAATCAAAGCAAGAGTCCATTCTGCACTTGTAACCTCCAGAGTTGTCATCTCTTTTGTGTCTCGGAGAAGTGCGCACATTATAGTCCTCCGTTTCGGTCTGATCCCAAGGAATAAAAGCTCGTAAGAGGTCTGAGAAGTGGGGCCAGTGTGGATGGGGGTCATCCCCTCGGTTTGGAGTCCTTCTGGACGCTGGTCCCTGCAGGTAAAAGAGAAGAATGAGACACACACCTGCAGAGAACAGAATTAAATAGCGTTTTTTGGCCTGCATGTGTCCTTAGATCCAGATGGAGCTGGTTGCTGATGAATCCGAAGGTCTCAACTCCGGCTGGACAGCATCTTCCACAGACCTGCAGGGATTTGATGCTCTCAACTTCCACCTTGCGATTCCAATCCCAAATCCAGAGCATGTGGGCGACTTAACCTTAAACCCCTTTTATGGATCTACCTCTCTCCTCTCCGGTGCCTGGTTTACATTAGACAGCATCTAAACTACTGACAGATGACATCTGAACTGTTCCGGATCAATCAGAAAGTACTTTCAGAGTTCCTGAAATCCAGCCTGGAGGAAGTCCAGCAGGAGCAGTCCGAGAAATTTCCCAGAGATGGGTCTCATGTGATGCGTGTGAGTCAGAAAGACCCTGTCACAAACTTCCCGAGCGGAGAAATCCTCACAGATCCGTGTATTCTCACATATTTTTCTCTGATAAATCCTCCAAAGGGCTGGTTGTCTTTACAATCGTGTGGTTGCTGTTCTCTTACCTCTCGTCAAAAAACAAACCGACGCGTTTTTCTCTTCCTTGTTACATTCAAAACGCGTTCGCGACGCCGATGATACAACGTTACATTCCAGCGCTTTAATCTGAAGCGTCCAGTTGCGATTGTTACATTGTAGCATTCCAATCCCAGCACGACGTCTGCTGACGTCACGCGCCTCCGTCGTACACCGCGTGCCGTGATTGGGTCGCGTCATTTCCGGGCGGGCCGACGCTTCTGTAACCCTTTCACGACCACAGTCGAGCGTGAAGGTATTTTAAAGCAACAACACATGTAGTGATAAACAGAATTGTTTAGTCGCTTTATAATGTTTGAGCATCGCTGTATTAGAAATCAATATGTCAATGAAGTGACGTTTATTTTAAACAAAGCTGGCATAATTTCCAATTAAAAATAAGTTACGTTTGAGACAATAAAAATGAAGACAGTTTAAAAACACTGTTTGGTTGCCAGTCATTAGACTATGTGTGCAGTTAAAATATGACTTGCTCTTAAAAAAAAAAAATATATATATATATATATATATATATATAAATCTGGGTTAAAAGATAATTTACAGGTTAGGTCAAAAGTTTACATACACCTTGCAGAATTTGCAAAATGTTAATTATTTTTCCAAAATAAGAGGGATCATACAAAATGCATGTTATTTTTTATTTAGTACTGACCTGAATAAGATATTTCACATAAAAGACATATACATATATATAATAATATAAAATACATATAGTCCACAAGAGAAAATAATAGTTGAATTTATAAAAATGACCCCTTTCAAAAGTTTACGTACACTTGAGTTTTAATACTGTTTTTTTGTTTATGTTTTTGTTCAACTGAGTTAAACTGCGGCCGCTGTTCTTCAGAAAAAATTCTTCAGGTCCCACAAATTCTTTGGTTTTTCAGCATTTTTGTGTATTTGATCCCTTTCCAACAATGACTGTATGATTTTGAGATCCATCTTTTCACACTCAGGACAACTGATGGACTCATATGTAATTATAGAAGGTTAAAATGCTCACTGGTGCTCCGGAAGGAAACACGATGCATTAAGAGCCAGGGGTGAAAACTTTTGAACAGAATGAAGATGTGTACATTTTTCTTATTTTGCCTAAATATCATGTTTTTTTCATTTAGTACTGCCCTTCAAAAGCTACAGAAGATACTTACATGTTTCCCAGAAGACAAAATAAGCTAAATTTACCCTGATCTTCAAATTCAAAAGTTTTCACCCCCAGCTCCTGATGCATTGCGTCTCCTTCTGAAGCATCAGTAAGCGTTTAAACCCTCTGTAATAGTTGTATATGAGTCCCTCACGTGTCCTCGGTGTGAAAAGATGCATTTCAAAATCATACAGTAATTGCTGGAAAGGGTTCAAATAGACAAAAATGCTGAAAAACCAAAGAATTTGTGGGATTTTTCTGAAGACCAGCAGGCAGTTGAACTGTTCAGAACAAACAAGGGACTCATGAACAACTTTAAAAAAAAAAACAGGATTATTCAGGTAACAACACATTATTAAGAATCAAGTGTATGTAAACTTTTGAACAGGGTCATTTTTATGAAATTCAACAATTATTTTATCTTGTGGACTATATGTAAAGTCTTTTATGTGAAATATCTTATTCAGGTCAGTACTAAATAAAAAATAAAATGCTTTTTGTATGATCCCTCTTATTTTGGTAAAATAATTAACATTTTGCAGATTTTGCAAGATGTAAGTAAACTTTTGACCTCAACTGTAACAATATTAATGTTGCCAAAAACATTTAGATAGCAAGATTTGATAGGAAGAGAGCTGTGTAAAGATTGTTAATATATGAAAATATAACAACATACAATTTTAGAAAGACATGTGGTGTATATATAATATATATATATATATATATATATATATATATAAACTATTCCTTAACTAGGCCATAATTGCATATAATTCTGATTTATTATAGCTCTTTGAAAAGCAACAGCACAATAAACTTAAGATAAAGAGTAAAGAACAGTGATGTTCATATATATTTTTTGGCTTTGTAAATTAAAGTATATTATCTGTATGTAATATACCAGTCGGAGGGCATCAAATGATTCTTTGAATTATTTGTACAGCTGCAGGGGTCTGAGAGGAGAGAGAGCTGAAACAGGGAGGTGCAAAGGAGGTATTTGAAACCACATTCCTCGGAAGTTGTGGAGCCGTATCCGTATTCGGGTGCTCCTATGGGCCAGTGATCAAAGTGGAGGTCTTGCCTCCTCTCCTTTCTGTCCAGCATTCCTTCCATCCTCTCATTCTTTCCTTTGGAGCTAATATTGCAAGTCACATTTATATTCACACTTGGCTCTTTGAACATGTTTGATTGGCACAGATTGAACTTTTTTATTTAATTTTCTGTGCTGATTTTAGATGGAAATCCTGCAGAATATGGTACTATGTAATTGTTTAGTGTCATCCAGACTTATGACTTTCTATTCATTGTGCATCTTTATAATGGACATTTGAAATAATTAATTAAACTTTTATTCACATTTTAAATGATATGTAAGTTTGATCCATTGATCTTACAGGGAGATTTATTTAAGGTTCTTAAATTGATCAAAAGTGACAGTAAATAAATTTATAACATAAAAGATATTTTAACTTTCTAATCATCAAAGAATCCTGCACTCTCAGAAAAAGGTTCAAAAGCTGTCACTGGGACGGTTCTCTTTCAAAAGGTATACATTTGTAACTTATTTACCCCTAAAGGGTGCATTTTAGCACCTTAAAGGCACACAGTGAGCTTTTGACAATGAGCTTTTGTACCATTTTTTTCTGAGAGTGTGAAGAAAGAAAAGTATCATGGTTTCCACAAAATAATGAGGAGCACAACTGTTTTCGTCACTAAAAATAATAATATAAAATTTTTTTGAGCAGCAAATCAGTGTGACATTGAAGAGTGGTGTAATGATGCTAAATATTCAGCTTTGTATCACAAAAATAAATTTAATTTTAAAATGTATTAAAAGAGAAAACAGGTCTTTTGAATTGTAATAATATTTCACAATATAACTGTTTTTTCTGTATTTTTAATCAAATAAATCCAGCCATAGTGAGCATAATATACGTCTTTTAAAAAAAGTTTGGTATTCAACCACCAAAATGACATTTATTGAAATGACATTTATTGTGTGTATTATGAACTATCTAGCACATTTAGCAATGTTATCAATCATTTAAAAATGACTTTTGTAAAAATGTACAGCCTAACCATCAGTGTTGGGGAGTAACTAATTACATGTAACGGAATTACGTAATTTAATTACAAAATAAATGTAACTGTAATTAGTTACAGTTACTGAGAAAAAATATGTAACTAAATTACAGTTACTTTTGAAAAATGGCAGTGATTACAAAGGGGATTACATCTGAATTTTTCACACACCCACCCCCACTTACAGATTTAAATATACTTCTTTTAAATTGCATTGACTGCTCTAAAATGAGACACCAATGTTTCAGGAGTTTAGGACACAGAATAGGACACATGCTTATTCGATAACTGTTTTATTTCCTATTTGGGTTTATGCATAAACTTAATTTTTTAAGATTGTTTTTCCAAGGCATTGTTAGATGCTAGTGTTTTCTGTCATAACTATGCAAACATTTGATTTCAAACCCAGTATCATAGCTATTAAACTATTTCTTGTTATGATGTTATTTATGTTATGACATATAACGCAACTGCGTTCACGGTGACCGGAGTTTGATTCCCGCCTCGAGGTCCTTTGCCGATCCCGCTCCCCTCTCTCCTCCCAGCTCTTTCCTGTCATCTCTCTACTGTCCTATCACAATAAAAGGCATAAAAAGCCCAA
Organism: Labeo rohita; assembly: GCF_022985175.1. NCBI lineage: Eukaryota > Metazoa > Chordata > Actinopteri > Cypriniformes > Cyprinidae > Labeo > Labeo rohita. The sequence continues at coordinate 4,433,138 of NC_066884.1, forward strand.
AAATATAAGTAAAAAAAAAAAGTCTGAATTTGTGGTGGCTGTGCCTGGTATCGTTGACTTGCTCTATTGTTGCTGCCATTTTTTGTAAATTGTAATGGATTATAAGATAACTAACAAACTAGTACTACTACTTAATTATTTATGTGGTGAAATGTTGTGTAAGAAAACTGGTATGACTGCACCGTATCCCTAAAATGTCTAGTTTGAACTTGCCGTTTGCTAGCAACTGATTTTTTCATGAAAGCTTTGCGTTCAAATATTTCAACTCAGATCAGTGTTTCATGTCTAAGTATTTTGACACGAAACATCTAAATAATCTATCAAGCAGCTATGTAATAAGTTAGATAATGTACATTCAGCCAGTTGTTATCGCAAAATAAAGATGTATGTTACTTATATTATAATCTTAATTCAAGTGATAAAGGATTTTGAAAGTCTGACAGCATGCAGTGTTGAACGCTACTGAAAGGTTAACTCTGCCTGGTTTAAATGTTTCAAAATGAATAACAGTTGAAAATATTAGAAATGTAGAAAAAAGTATCAAAAAGTATTTAAAAGTAATGTTACATTAATAAAGTAATTGAAAAGTTACACTACTTATTACATTTTAAATCAAGTAACTCGTAATCTGTAACCTATTACATTTCCAAAGTAACCTTCCCAACACTGTTAACCATGCAGATTTATGTCACCTATCATGCATAGATTCACTGTTTGTTAGGTAGAGCGAGAAGGTTCTGTTTTTGTTTGCCTAGAGAAAGTAAATGTAATGGTGTATCAATAATTAAATGAAGCTCTTTGTCGAGCAGAATAAAGGCTCAAAATGAATCTCTGGAGGTCTGGAAGTGACCCTCAGAACAACACGACCAATGCAGAGTCATTTAAATTCCCCAACAGCCTCAGCAGAACCTAAAAAGCTATTATATCCAGTGGGGCCATTATCATTAAGCATCATTAGCATGCTTTTGCCACCGTGGGCTGTCGACATGACGTGTAGATTTTAGACTATAGTCGTAGACTCACACACACGAACCACCACAATCCGTTTACTGACCGTCAGATGCAAACTGCACACAAAAGATCACAAATCCCACCCTCAGGCCCATGCTTCTTTTACTTTTGAATGAACAGGATTTTTAATGAAAGAGTCTACACACATTTCCTTGTTGTTTAATTATGTTCTCTATGATACTCCATTGAAACTTCATTGATATTTTGCAAGTTTGCAAATGCAATCATATCTGAATTAAAAACCTGATACAATGGTGATACAATACAAAATGATTTGCATTGTTTAAATAAAGTGAACCATTTAAAAAAATAATTTTTATAAGGGACGTGTGATTAGTCACTTTACATGTTGATCTCTTCTTGTCTAATGAGGCAGTTCTTGGCTAAAAAAGTTGTAAAGTGGTGCAATAAGACTTGAAACGTGCAATTTCAATGCCTTGTTTTGATTTGATTGATTACGTGATGACAAATCTGGAAGAAGCCAAATGATATCTTTAATATTTACATGCATAAACACAAGAAAATCTTGCTCAAGTACATGATGCATTGGAATGCTTTCTCATGGTTTTCCCTCCTGGATATTTAACAGTTCACTGAGTTCATTTCCTTTACTTAACCGAGAACGTACAGTCTACTTGTGCGTGTAGAGTTTATGATAAATTGAGTATTACTGAGTGTGAACCATAAAGATTGGTTATGTCAGCTTAACCTTAATTTGTACTTTAAAGGATAAATTATCATGCCGAAACACGCAGCACTCTGATCTCCAGCAGACATATGCTATGGGGAAACCGCAGGAGTAATGTAACATACGGCTCATCAGTTGACAGACTGCTTGAAGTCTGATAATATCGCTGGAGGAACACAGCTGACAACTACTTTATCAAATATTCTTTGACTTACTGTGAAACAGTCTGTTATTAATAATACAAAAAAATGAGTCAAAACAAAAATAAATGTCAAACTCAGGAGTGAATGCTGATGGGATGGCTGCTATGACTCAATATGAGTAAATATTACCTCATACTTCACCTGACTGTTGAGACAAGGAACAAAACAGGATACTGGACTGCAAACATTAAAGATGAACAAATACAACCTGTTTTCTTTTGTTTTTAAATGACAAATAAGTGTTATAATATTTCTAAACATTTTGATTTTATATTTTCAATTTTAATTTTAGTTTAACCTTGACATTTACATGTATGCATTTGGCAGACACTTCTATCCGACTTAACATTGCATTTAAGGTAAATCAGTTCATACTTTGTAATTTTATGTGCTTTTGTCATTTTTATTAGTATTATTTTTTAAATGTTTCTGTCTGCTTATTGTATTATAGTTATTTGCCAAGGGATTATTTCTTTTTTTAGATATATATATCTGTGATTTATAATATACACACTACCGGTCAAAAATTTTTGAATAGTACGTTTTAATGTTTTTAAAGAAGTCATCCGAAGTACAGCAAAAAGTAAAATTTTGAAATATTTGTATTATTTAAATGAACTGTTTTCTATTTTGATATATTTTAAAATGTAATTTATTCCTGTGATTTCAAAGCTGAATTTTATGTAACATTTATAATGTTACAAAAGATTTCTATTTCAGATAAATGCTCTTTTTCTGAACTTTCTATCCATCAACGAACCCTGAAAAATTCCACTCAGCTGTTTTTAACATAATAATAATAATAAAAATAATAATAATTATAATAAATGTTTTTTAACAACAAATCAGAATATTAGAATGATTTCTGAAGAATCATGTGAGTAATGATGCTAAAAAATAATCTTTAAAATCACAGGAATAAATTACATTTTAAAATATATTCAAATAGAAAACAGTTAATATAAATAGTAAAAACATTTCAAATTTTGGCCATTTCTCCTGTGCTTTGAATCAAATAAATGCAGGCTTAGTGAGCAAAAGAGACTTCTTTAAAAAAAACATTTCAAAAACTGGTAGTGTACAGGGCCATCTCAATAAATTAGAATGTCATGGAAAAATTCATTTATTTCAGTAATTCAACTCAAATTGTGAAACTTGTGTATTAAATAAATAGACTGAAGTAGTTTAAGTCTTTGGTTCTTTTAATTGTGATGATTGTGGCTCACATTTAACAAAAACCCACCAATTCACTCTCAGCAAATTAGAATATGGTGACATGCCAATCAGCTAATCAACTCAAAACACCTGCAAAGGTTTCCTGAGCCTTCAAAATGGTCTCTCAGTTCACTAGGCTACACAATCATGGAGAAGACTGCTGATCTAACAGTTGTCCAGAAGACAATCACTGACACCCTTCACAAGGAGGGTAAGCCACAAACATTCATTGCCAAAGAAGCTGACTGTTCACAGAGTGCTGTATCCAAGCATGTTAACAGAACTTTGAGTGGAAGGAAAAAGTGTGGAAGAAAAAGATGCACAACCGCAGCCTTGAGAGGCTTGTCAAGCAAAATCGATTTAAGAATTTGGGTGAACTTCACAAGGAATGGACTGAGGCTGGGGGCAAGGCATCAAGAGCCACCACACACAGACCTGTCAAGGAATTTGGCTGCAGTTGTCATATTCCTCTTGTTAAGCCACTCGTGAACCACAGACTACGCCAGATACGTCTTACCTGGGCTAAGGAGAAGAAGAAATGCACTGTTGCCCAGTGGCCCAAAATCCTCTTTTCAGATGAGAGCAAGTTTTGTATTTCATTTGGAAACCAAGGTCCTAGAGTCTGGAGGAAGGGTGGAGAAGCTCATAGCCCAAGCTGCTTAAAGTCCAGTGTTAAGTTTCCACAGTCTGTGATGATTTGGGGTGCAGTGTCATCTGCTGGTGTTGGTCCACTGTGTTTTTTGAAAACCAAAGTTACTGCACCCATTTACCAAGAAATTTTAGAGCACTTCATGCTTCCTTCTGCTGACCAGCTTTTTAAAAATGGTGATTTAATTTTCGACAGGATTTGGCACCTGCCCACACTGCCAAAAACACCAAAAGTTGGTTAAATGACCATGGTGTTGGTGTGCTTGACTGGCCAGCAAACTCACCAGACCTGAACCCCATAGAGAATCTATTGGGTATTGTCAAGATGAAAATGAGAAACAAGAGACCAAAAAAATGCAGATGAGCTGAAGGCCACTGTCAAAGAAACCTGGGCTTCCATACCACCTCAGCAGTGCCACAGACTGATCACCTCCACGCCACACTGAATTGAGGCAGTAATTAAAGCAAAAGGAGCCCCTACCAAGTATTGAGTACATATACAGTAAATGAACATACTTTCCAGAAGGCCAACAATTCACAAATTTTTTTTTTTTTTTTACTGGTCTTATGAAGTATTCTAATTTGTTGAGATAGTGAATTGGTGGGTTTTTGTTAAATATGAGCCAAAATCATCACAATTAAAAGAACCAAAGACTTAAACTACTTCAGTCTGTGTGCAATGAATTTAATACACAAGTTTCACATTTTGAGTTGAATTACTGAAATAAATTAACTTTTCCATGACATTATAATTTATTGAGATGCACCTGTTAATGATGTACTACACTAATAAGCATACAAATGCACAGCACACATAAATGTTGTGTAAAATATTTCACTTTAACTTGAACTCGATTGAACTTTGAATGAGCTCACTACAATGCATTCTGTGATTGCATACTGTATGATGATGTTTACATAGGCAGCTCAGAGCTCACTGTAGGTTTAGCAACAGAAGGCCTTTTTAAAAAGAAAATACATCAACACATTTCAGACAGTTTGTTGAAATTTATGGAGTGATGAATAGTTTGCATTGACTCTCCCACTGCTTGACAAAGAGGCAAATCTGATGTGAAAATTTGCCAAAACACTTCGCTTGAGTTGGCATTCATATTCAGTGGTTGTTTAACCAGGGATGTTTACACTACTGCATGTCACTCGTTTGCAGCCCATTCGTTTGCAACTCGAATGTTCAACCCATTGCGAAAGTGCATGACATAGTGCCATGAGCACATCAAAACACAGAAACGAGATACATTTAACAAGCAACCACCTGCAATAGTTCTATACCTCGCTGTGTGAACAATCTGCCCCAGATATGAATGACTACATAAGCATATGGAAAGATGTAAAGACAACGTAGCTTTGTGTTATAATCCTCGGAGATCTGGGACGGTCTACATCTTTCCGTAGATAAAATCTATCTCAGATTCTTTTGCGCAGTCACCCGTCAATACGGAGGTTTAATTGATGTAGAAATAATCTGACTGTCAAAGGCGTGTTAATACCACCGTCCCTGGTTGCTTACTTATGACAGTGCAGGGAGAATAGCATCATATCAACAGCTCTGAATTCCTAAAGGCTTCATCTAATCTCTATGTGCTGTTTGCAATCGGAGGTTGCAGAATGAACAGGCTGATACACGTAGCGACTCCAATGACAAGACGATGAGGGATCTGATAGGATCTGAGTCTGGTAGACGTGGTAAAACTACTGTCAGCTTTCTGAGGAACGCTTGAATTCACAGAATCAAAAGATTGACACGTTGCTTTCACACTAGAAGCGAGCAACCTATGAACTTAAAGTAGAATATAAACTTCAAGCAGAATATAAGAAGATTTTTACTTTATATCCAGAAAATGTAGTATTTCTCATATAGAATTCACTGCCACTATGACCAAAGACTCTATAGTTTTAAATAGAGGGTTTGCACTTACGTCACAATTTAGTCAGTTACCCGGATGCGGGTCTATATTGGCGATACTCGGATGTAAACAACAGCACGGATTGCATGGTTAATGTACTGCTGAATACGATGTTCTACTAATTTATGCTGTCTATACCACATGAAAAATGTGTGGAAGCTGCTGAATCATATAGAGAAGGACTTAGTAAGCAAAAAAGGGCGCAATATTTTGACAAACTAAAATTAATAGGTGGTAAAGATACTAGCCAAGATATTAGCCTAATATTTCACCTACCTGTCCAGAAATGATAAGAACAAACATGAATATTGTCAAGATTCTTGCCCTGGAAATTCTGGAAATCCTTGGCCATCCACAAACACCTTTTGTTCCTCAGACAGTTTTTCACACTCTTCTTCTTGATTTGTTATAACTTTCAGTATATAGCACTCCAAATGGTTTTCCCAGTCAGACCGATTAGTACAGCCCAAAACATGACAATAATTGACCATTTTCAGCAGCAATAATCAGCAAAATATGCATGTTTCATTCGGTTCAGTGGCATTGTTTACGTTGAGTGCCGCCAATACGGTTGACTGATGACGCTTCGTAAAAACACTCTATAGGGAAAAATGCAATGCTCAATATTGCTGCTCTATCGCAGAAAGCTCTGCCTTCTGAATAAAAAAGACAATCGCTAATCGGTAAAGTCAGGAAAAGAAACTTTTTTTGATGCTATTTGAGCAAAAGAAACAATAATTTTCTCAGATTTCATTGGTGATATCAAATATGAAATTTAAACGTAAGCTTGGTGAACAGTTTTGGAGAATTTGATGTTTTACTATTCAAAGAGTGCTCGCATGGCCCGAAAGGCATTTCAAAGATGGCCGCTGAGTGAAATGACTTGCTTTAAAGGGACTTTGCTATGACATAGTGGTTGCCAGGGGGTTGCTATGCATTTGGTAAAGGTCTTCTGATTGTTTTTTTTTTTTATTTTCAAGTGAAAATTGTAATGGTGTGCACACCGAAAGCGAATTTAATTAAGTACATTGCATACAAAGTCCATGTAAAGACACAAGTTTGCGCTGTGCGACGTGAATGACGTGAACTGGGCAATGTGATTTCCCCGAATGTGCAATATCACGTCTTCCACACAAGTTGAAAAATTTCAAATTGACAAGCCAACACAGATGTGATTTAAACTACAATTCATCGACTGGCCGCTAGAGACTGGCTCCAAAAGGAAGTCAATCCCATAGACCCGCCCATATTAAAATGCCCAACTTTACAGCAGAAAAAAATATGTTTAGAGCCTGGTATAAAAAGTGGTTTTGGTTTATATAGCTAATTTTGCCTTTCATGACTGTGAGGGGCATTAATTTTTATATAACTCATAATTATATTAAGTCTTACAGTTCTGCATAATTAAGAGCATGGCCATTTGAGTGACAGGTGGATTGCCACTGTTGTCACCACCATCAAGCTAAGTGGGCGTGGTTTCATCGACCAGCTCCACCCAAACCCCGCCTCTTTGCCCATTTTTGATTATCCAGGAGTAACGATGGCCGGCTCCGCCCACTTTGTGCTTTAGAAATGCTCTTCAGAAACCTACGTCAGGGACACTACGTCCATGTTTTTTTTTTACAATCTTTGGTTTTCGCACAAGCCGGTCGGTGAAGAACATTTTGAAATGTCCGGTTGTTTCAGAAAAAGGAGGAAAGCATTACTCGATTATTTTATTTGTGCAAGTGACACGAAAAACATCCCACGAGTAATCTAGAGCGATAACGCAGTGAGAATATCCACTTTGGATAACACGTTTGGTGTGTGATTGCTTAGAAAAGTATGCCTCTTCTCAACAATCATCCTGAAGTCAATGGGTTTTTTAAATGGGGTTTCGGTCAAACATCTGAAATAATCTCATTGAGAAACATCTCAAAATTTTTACATTTCATCCTACAATGCATCCCCAGACTGAACAGGTGAACTCATCTACTCACTAGTCGCTTTTACAGTTTCATTGTGATGCAAACGTTTGTATTGGTCTACAAAAATAAGCATCAGTGCTGTGCTCTATAGTATTAGAAAAGCTTGACTTGACTAATGACAGACTTTTCATGCAATGCCAATAAAAAGGTGTTTAGAAATGCTACGTACCTAAAAATAGAAGAGAAATGAACTGTTTTCAGCCTTGCCGTCAGGCCTGCCAGCCCCGCGGTCTCACGGCAGGCCACGGAGACCATTTATATGCAAATACATCTGACAGTTTCAATGTGTTCACATAATAAAAGACAGACGTTTGATCAAGACGAATTTCAGATCAGAGTGTTTAGGTCTCCAGTTGCGTCTTTTCATCTGACACTCACCTATAAACGCTCAGAACCTCCTCTCTCCATTTTTGTCTTCCTTACACTTCTCTGAAGCTTTGATCATGCTGAGATTCACACATTTATCTACATCTGAGAACAATGAAATAAGTCATGCAGATGCATGATATTTACATACGGTTGCATATGCTTGATTAAACCTGAGATCTTTTAAATATCCCAATGTTTTTCCTAGGACTTTTGCTCAAGTCTCCTTTATATATTTTCTCTTAAGAAAACAGCCTGAAATCTGAAATCAAAGGCATAAACATTTCGCATCAAATTCTCCTAAGACTAAATGATCTGAGCTACATTTATCATTAACATTTATAAGTTCTCTGAAATACTACACATATTTCCAAAATTCACTCTGGTCTCTGGCAGTAATGCAATTTCTTTTGTCACGTGGTCCACCATAAAACCAGTAATAAGGGTACATTTTTTTAATTCAAAATTCAAACATCAAAGCTGAATAAATAAGCTTTCAACTGATGTATGGTTTGTTAGGATAGGACAATATTTGGCCGAGATACAACTATTTGAAAATCTGGAATCTGAGGGTGCAAACAAAATAAAAATATTGCGAAAATTACCTTTAAAGTTGTCCAAATCTGTCTTAGCAATGCATATTACTAATCAAAAATGAAGTTTTTATATATTTATGGTAGGAAATTTACAAAATATCCTCATGAAGCATGATCTTTAGTTAATATCCTAATGATTTTTGGCATAAGAAAAATTGATCATTTTGACCCATACAAATGTATTTTTGGCTATTGCTACAAATACACCTGTGCTACTTAAGACTAGTTTTGTGGTCCAGGGTCACAAATACAACTTACTGAAATGTATCATCTCTCATGTAATCACACAATCAGTGTTTCAACTGCAGAAAATTCGAATAAATCAGCTTGTGAATCTGCCATTACGTATACCTCAGGAGACTCATTCAATGTCCTTAACTCGTTAGTTGGAAAAAGGTAATAGATTGTTTTATATATTAGCCAGATCATAACTGCAATATATTTAATTAGGGTTTTAAGTGTGTAGCGCTGAAACCTTATTGTAATTGTTAGATTGGCCAAGGATCAGCAATCTCCATGTAAAACTGATCGTGCAGACCTAACCGTAAGTTGTAGAGACTTGAAACTTGGAGGGATGGTAGTACTCACACCGCTAACAATGTCACCAAGGCTCGCCCCAATCGGCCTGATGGGGGCGCTACAGCGATAAAGAGTACGAAATCGCTTTTAAGTCCTAAACCGTCAGTTGCGGTCTCAAGTGTCTAATGTTGTTGGAATCTTTGGCTCATGCCGGGACAAAACGCATGCCTCAGATTTGATTGTGAATTTTTCACCAAAACGTTCGAAAGGGGCGGGGCCACTTTTATTAAAACGCCTATTAAAACTCCTAAACAGAATGACGTATATTCGCCAAACTCAGAAAACGTATGTAAAAGGTCAATCTGAAGTCACCGGATGGAAATCGTGGCGTTACACTGTAAAAAAAAAATTACCCTGTAAAAAAACGGGAATCTACTGGCAGCTGTGGTTGCCAGCATCTTACTGTAAAACTACAGTGTGCTACTGTTTTTGAAATTAACAGCAAAATGCCGTTTTGTCATCTACAGTATACAACTGTAATTTAGCAGCATATATCTGTACATACTACTTGGTGGCACTATAAGAGGAAAAAAAACATTAAAAAGGCTATACCTGTGCAACTATTTGTCCTATCAACATTAAAATTGCTGTGCACAGTCTTGGTCCAAAGTGCCACAAGTGTCTACAAGAACATCTCATGGCCGCCACTGGCCGATGAATTTTGAGCACCTATTAGAAAAGTTTAACAGAGGCCAATTGAAACGAAACTCGGTGGGCCTGTTCGACTCACAGCCTCATGGAAATTTCCTCCTTTTTCTAAATTGTACGTTTTTCGTACATATGTGCGATATTCATATCATATGCTAGAATTCCTCATTCCAGACAAGTCTGCTTCTAGAACCACTGCTGTCAATCAAATCGTTTGTTAAATGATTGGGAAAATGTAAAAAACCTACTTTTGCAAAGTAGGTTTTTTCGCTCTATTTGGGAAAAAAACACTGCAGTACAATTCTCTGACCTCTCTAGGTCAATAATTATCAAAAGAATGTTGGAATTTTCCCTTTGGGAAGCTATAACGGGGTTGTTTAGAAAAGGGGCCTGTCCAAATTTAACCAAAATCCTACAAACCTAAAGGAAAACTCAAAACTTCAAGAAACCTGGTGAGCACATGTGAAAGGTGATTCTAAGCAAGCATGCAAAGTTTGAGGAGATCAGCCCATAGCTGGTTTTATAACAGTTAGAAACGTTAAAAATTTTTTTTATTTTTTTATAGTAAATTACCTGGATTTTCAAAAAATGATTTTCAAACCATTGATTTAGGTGGTTACAGGCTTGGTAAAAAAATGTCTTTTTTTTCATATGTGCTGACATGCCTTAAATCTTTTGAACCCTGATAATCGCTGCTTGCAGCTATATTTAACCTCATTTTTTAATAAATCTTGCAATTGTAAAGAAGCTTGAAATTGTTTGCAATATTTAGAGTCCATTTTTCTCACAAACAAGTTTAAATTAAATGATTATCACCATTTAAATGATTATCTCCACAATAATCTGGAGTTGGTAGGAAATATATATAGAAACCTAGGGACTTTTCTCCCTCTTATTCATGTGTTTCTGCCCCAGTGACTCAGAATCATGGTTCAGTCAGGTCACATATATGTTTATGTATGGCCTTATTGTGAAGTCAGTTTGACAATATCTTTATTCATGAGTAAACAAACATATGAGATACAAATTCATGCAGTGTTTCTGTGCTCCCTGGAAAGTGTACAACAGAGATTTTACATTTAATAGCTAAAAAGGCAGACCACATGTCACTGTGATATCTTGCACCTTTTTAAATATGAGATTGTGGACCCTGGGTGGCTCACACATCTTTCAATTGAAACTGAGCCTGTGTGGAATTTCAATTGGATAAAATGGAATCAATTCACTAGGAGTTTTAATTTGCACATTTTGATTAGTCCCATTTCTCAGCGCTGGTCCCAATGAATACAAACCACGTCTGATATGCTAAGCAATGCCATCACCTTTTCTCATTACCATGCCAAACAGACATGAGAGGAGGGCAAGGGGATTGTACACGTCGACCTGTAGCACTTCAGGGTTTTGTTAACTCGGAGACGTACCAAAGGCCCGTTTAGGCAAGCCAGTTTGATTTGTGGTCAGCCAAAAATGAAAAATTGCTGAATGTGCTCACCCTCAGGCCATCCCAAGATGTAGATGAGTTTGTTTCTTCTTTAGAACAGATTTGCTTACTCACCAGTGGATTTTCTGCAGTGAATGGGTGCCGTTAGAATGAGAGTCCAAACAGCTGATTAAAACATCACAATAATCCAGATGACTCCAGTACATCAGTTAACATCTTGTGAAGAAATCCATCCTCTGTTGTCCACCAACATACTAGTTTAGAACTGTTATGGCTTGTAAACAGTGCTTGATTGGTGTATATTTTCTCAGATTTTTTACTGGAGTCGGAATTATTATGGCTAGAGGACTCGGATTTTAGCTGAAAGCAATGAAAAATTATGTATTTGTTTCTTACAAACAAACAGCTTTTCTCACAAGATGTTAATTGATGGACTGGAGTGATGTGCATTATTTGTGGATTATTCTGATGCTTTTATCAGCTGTTTGGACTCTCATTCTGACGGCACCCATTCACTGCAGAGGATCCATTGCTGAGCAATTGATGTGATGCTAAATTTAGATGAAGAAACAAACTCATCTACATCTCGAATGGCCTGAGGGTGAGTCAATTTTCTGTCAATTTTAGGGCTGTCAAACGATCAATCGTGATTAATCGCATACAAAATAAAAGTTTGAGTTTACCTAATATATGTGTGTGTACCATGTGCAATTATTTTGTATACATAAATACAAACACATTTATGTATATATTTAAGAAATATTTACAAGTATGTGTATTTATTATATTTATTATAAGTATGTGTATTTATAAATACAATTTTTTTCATAACATATTTCTCTTAAATATATACATTAATTTCTGTGTATTTATATATACATAATAACTACACACAGTACACACACATATATTAGGCAAACTCAAACTTTTATTTTGTATGCAATTAATCGTGATTAATCGTTTGACAGCTCTAGTTTCATTTTTTGATAAACATTTGCTTTAATACTGAGAGTACTTCAAGCACCAGTGCATGAAATCAAGCTTTTGTAGCTGGAAAAATCAACGTTCAAATAATATGCTTTTAGGGCATACACATTTACATGTTTATGACTATTATGCAATTTCACATTATGGTGTTCCAATAAAGCATGGCATTGCATTTCTAATGTGACACAGGGGCTTTCACGGTCATATCTGAAATTGTTTCCTCTGAAAATTCCAGCGTGCCTTAGCGAGATCTAAATTCATTTAGTCTCGATATCAAAGGCGCAATAGATCAATGGCAGAGAATAGCTTCGGGTCTGTGCGGCGAACGCCCCTTAATCACCTCTCCCAGTTTAAATCAACTTAGCACCATGAAAGAAACTCAGGCCTTTAATGACTAGCCTTTGGTAACTCAGTCAACTCCTTTTTAATAGAAGCCAATCAAAGCCTCCAGCAAACTACACGCAAGGAGTGAAATCAATTACTGACTGCACATCGATCAGTTTTAATATAGTTTGAGGGTCATGTTTATATGTTGATGATGAGAATAGACTAATGATATGTATTTTTAGTTTTCTTTTGCTTATTTATGTAGAAGGGAAAGCGGTAGAGTTATTTTTGGTGTTGAATGTTTCCAATTTTTTGCCTGAGTTTGTCTTTTTCCTCAAATTTTGTATGCATGCAAATTGTTTAATATTCAAGATACACATTTTTAGTAATTGTGCAGTTAATGTTGTATTTTCATTACGATTTGGAATATTTGTCCTCTCCCCAAATTTGTCACTAACGAAACACATATATGTTTTAATATAAAGGGTTATATTGACCTATTAAGATTTTGCTTACACCTTCCTTGTAAATATATGTATTTTTCTGTTTATAAAAAAAGTTTTCAGAGGTCAATTATTAACAATTAGAATTTTAACAATATTTTAGGTGTGATTTATGAGATTTTTCTTTGTAAAAAGCAAAAAATTTATCATACTGATTTCAAACAGAAGGATTCATTGGTTTGATTATACACTGAACCAAACACTATAATAACATCTTAGCTGATAATTCAGTATACTTTATTTTTGACAAAACATACCATGTTTTGGTACTGACAGCACATTTTGTGTAGTGACAGTAATGCTTTACTAATAATAACATACAAAAAAATTGCATAACTATTAAAATTTTGTTTATTTCCTCCAAATATGAGGATTATGTGTTCCTTTTTGTCACTTTTGAAACAATGATGACATGTTTCGGTCGTGACTGTTTCAGTAGTGACAATTTTAGATATTTTCATGGTTAGCTAGCACAGTTCCAAACTGTGGTACACATATAAAAACTAAATGTTATGGAATAACTCCCAAAAAAGTGTTTAATTATAGTGACATAAAAAATGCGGGCATTTTTTTAAAATACATGAAGTTTCACAGTTTACAAAGAAAATATAAATATTTTTTAAATATTTAATATATTTTATTACTTCAAATTAAAAAAAAAAAAAATCAAAAAGATACTTTTAAAAACAACAATGGAAAAAAATGCAAAAATTATTTCAATATCATTTTCATTCATTTAAATTTAAAGGTTTGGGTTCGGGACACCTCCCAATTGGAAAGTACCCACTAAATGATGATTTTATATTTACTAAGCTTGCTGATAGTTTACATATTATTGTGGGTTTCAGTAGATAATAAAATGATCTTAGTAAACATCTAACGTTTTGAATACTAAACTGCTTTTTAAATGTGTTTTTGGTTGTGGGACAGCAGTTTGCACCATATTTCTAGAATGGCCCATATACATATTTAACACACACACACACAAAAATACATTTTTGGCCAACATAAATTTATACAGTTACTCTGTTTGTTAATTTACATATTCGGCAGACGATTTTTATCCAAAGCGTTTAACTACAGTGCATTCAAATGTATACCTTTTTTATGAGCACGTTATGAAACGTACATCTGTTCATCTGTTCATGCACACACACAAAAGAGACTGCATACATATAGGAACTGTAGATGAATTCGACTTCCTGTCGCTCAAAACCCCGAATTCGTTTAGTAACACAACACCGCCCTCTGCCAACCGCACAGCGCGCCGTCATTGGGCTCCACTACAACCAAGTCTTGTCAATCACCAGCTAAGCCCCTCCTACCGCCAGCCTCCCCTGCAGCCGCTTCCTGTCAATCACTAACCAAGCACCTCCCACCGCCAAATTTTGACTGTAAACATCCCGCCGAGAGCGCGCGCCATCTTTGTCGGATTCAATGAGAGGAAACGGTTGCTAACTTCTCTCCGCAGGAGGGGAGAGAATAGACTACCCGCAATCACTCGGATAAAATATTTTGAATGGTACGTACTGGAAAATGTGCGTTGTTGCGGATAAGTGTGCCTGTGAAGTGGAATTATTAGCTGGGAGTGTGAAATTTGACGGTCGCGCTGCTTACGTGCTGTTGCTAATCAACAGTTGGCTAATGCTAATTGCTAACGATAGCTTGAAAATAATTTAGCTTTGCGGGCATTATTAAAATTCTAAATAGTATTGGTTTCTAACTTTTATTCGTTGTTTGTGAACGAGAAAAAATAAACTCTGCCATTTATAGCTTTTAAAAAAATATATATATCGGCTATTTTAGGTTTACGTAGCGCTGCTTGCTAATCAACAACTTAACGTTAGCCAGCGCTTGTGTGAAAATGAACACAACTGCTTTATGTCTTTAATAAATGCACATTTTCTGTAGTTTGGGTGTATTCAACTGTTTAAAAGTTTTGCATTGGATAACACGCCGCATTGGTTGCATGCAACTGTGTTTTTCCTCGTCGCCTTCATGTTTTAATGTTGGTGTGAAGGCGGGCAATGCTTTTAAATGCTACTAATGTATTTCACCTGACTTGTAACTTAGACTAAGTGTACAATACTTCTAATCTAAACGTGTTTTTGGTGTCTTGCGTTAGATTTGACTTTTGCGTGTTTGTGCATTTCATTGACCGGCTGTGGATTAATATGTAATAGAAATTATGCATTCTATCAATCTAATGTATTCTGTATTTCAAAATCTAGTGACTTGCCTATGATGGTTAAATTGCTGTCTGTGTAGGCATATTCTGGTGCGTAGGTTTTGGGACATTATGCTTAAGTTTTACGAATTTACAAATATTTTTGTGTCTCCTTACAGGTGTAGTGGAAAGATCTCAGAGCTTTGACCAGACACCAGGGCAATGTTTTACGCCCACTTCGTCCTCAGTAAACGTGGGCCGCTGGCCAAGATCTGGCTGGCGGCCCATTGGGACAAAAAGCTGACCAAAGCACACGTCTTTGAATGCAACCTGGAGAGCAGCGTGGAAAGCATCATTTCACCAAAGGTGAGTTTTTAACACTGCTGCTTTTGAACGGTGTGTGTTCATGCATATGTTAAATCTGTTTTGTTTCGGTTAAATAGGTGAAAATGGCTCTGCGTACATCTGGCCATCTTCTCTTGGGCGTGGTGAGGATCTACCACAGAAAAGCCAAGTATCTTCTGGCTGATTGTAATGAAGCATTTATCAAGATCAAAATGGCTTTCCGCCCAGGTAGGGAATCTAAAAGCACATTTTAGTGAAATTTCAGTCACCTGGGTTTGACCCGTCTGTGTTTAGTAGAGTGCATTGTGTTTTTTAGGTGTCGTTGATCTGCCAGAAGACAACCGTGAGGCTGCATACAACGCCATTACCTTACCGGAGGAGTTCCACGATTTTGACCAGCCACTTCCTGATCTGGAGTAAGAAAAACTTGTTGTCTTCTGTTGTTTACAAGTATATATTTCGTTGTATTTACTCCTTCTGAATGTGACTTTTGTTTATGATTTATAAATTAAATTCTTTTATTTCAGTGATATAGATGTAGCACAGCAGTTCACCCTGAACCAGAGTCGTGTTGAGGAGATCACCATGAGGGAGGAAGTAGGAAACATCAGCCTTATGGCTGACAATGACTTCGGTAAAAACTCATAAGCTTTTTCGTTTTTATCAATGTTTTACTACAAGTCAGAAATATATTTGTGTTGGTAGTTATTGGCAAAGGATTTCTTGAGTAATGACAATCAAACAAATCAATTATATAAATTATTTTTTTAATATTAAAGCATAATTTCTATTTGAAAAACCTTATTACAAGTTATAGCATTTTTATAATTAAAGACTCTTTATTTCCGTATCTCAATCAGAGGAAAAGTTCACCCAAAAGTGAAAAGCTATAAAATAAATCCATCAAGATGATATCCATAATTCTGCTTTCTCCAGTGAAAATGTCATTATCTCTGAATCAGGAGAGAAAAATGCACAGTTTAAGTTCTGTTTACAAACGAAGACGAATTATGGGTGGGTTTTGATGTGAAAAGACAAGAGATGGGTTTTTTCACTGGAGAAAGTGTTATTATAGATTATGGACTGGTATAGTGTTGGTTTAAAGTTAAAATGCCTTAATGGTTTTGTTTCTTACAAACATGCAGCTTTTCACTTCACAACAAGTTAATTGATGGACTGGAGTTGTGTGGATTACTTGTGAATTATTGTGATGTGTTTTTATCAGCTGTTTGAACTATAGACAAGAGTCACTAGATGAGGGGGTTTGCACTTGCATCACGATTTGGTCAGTTACAAGGATGCGTGGCCATATTGGTGATACTCGGATGTAAACGGCAGCGCAGATTGCTTGGTTAATGTACTACTGAATATGTTGTTCTACTAATGTATGCTGTCTAAACCATGGAAAAAAGCTTGGAAGCTGATAAATCATATAGAGAAGAACTTAGTAAGTAGGAAAAGGCACAATATTTTGACAAAATAAAGTTAATAGGTGGTAAAGATACTTACAAGCAGTAATAATTAAGATATTAGCCTAATATTTCACCTTCCTGACCAGAAATTATAAAAACAGATACGAATATTAGCAAGATTCTTGCCCTGGAAATCCTGCTTCAGTTTGGTCAAGCACAAATGCAATTTTGTCCCTCAGACAGTTTTTTTTGCACTCTTCTCCTTGATTTGTTATAACTTATAGCAGTCTATAGTTCTCCAAATGTTTTTCCCCCGTACAACAGATAAGTACAGCCCAAAACGTGACAACAATTGAAAACTTTCAGGAGCAAAAAAAATATGCTGGTTTTGTTTGGTTCAGTGGCATTGTTTACGTCCAGTGCCGCCAATTGATGACACGTTGTGAAAACAATCTATACTTGGGCGGCTTATCTAAGCAGTCTGTGTGTGGGAAACACTTTATTCTAGTGAGTCACGTGATCCATTTTCTCATAACTTAGTGCTGGTAATGTCATATCAGGTGACTTCGGCATGGATGACCGTGAGATGATGAGGGAGGAGAATGCTTTTGAGGTGGACATCATCCATGGATCCTCTGCCTCCACCCTGCTTCTGGAAGCTGAGCCTGGTCCTGCTCACCTCCCTGACAAAACGACCAACCTTGAGTATGATGACTTCGGGGACAACAACCTGGAAAACAGTGATGGTGGAATTCTGAGTAAGTTCCAATTTGATTTTTGACCTGTGTAATGTTCATGCAATGATAGTGTGATACTAAACCGGTGTCTGCTCAATTTCAGTGGATAAGATTCTGAGCAATGAGGATGGTGGCGGTATATTCGATGATCCTCCAGCTATCACTGACAGCGTGATGATGCCTCAAGACCATGGCGATGATGACGACGATTTTGATGCTTTTTCGCGTAAGTAAAACCTACAAAAAATCTTAGGTGTTGCTTGTGTCTATAAAATAACTAGGAAATGTGGAAAACATGTCGTAAACTTTTTTTTTTTTTTTTTTTTTGTTTACTGCTGAAGTTTTCCTTGCCATGCAAATCAAGTTTTTGTAGAAATGTATAGACTGCAGTAAAAGATTTTTATTCTTCTGAACTTTGTTCTATGACAAATGAGGTGTGACATGATCAAGTTCCTGCATCCTTTTTGTATTCACTGACTCAGTTACTTGAAGTGGCTTAACCAAGTGAGATGTTTATTTATTTATTTATTTAAAAATATTTCTTGATATTGTCCTGACTTCCTAAATTCCTAAAAACATATTTTTTAGGTAGTAAACTATTTGGTTAAATCTTTTTTTTAGGTTAGACAATTAAATGCATATTAACATTAACTAAGAAAATGTTAATAATATTTTACAATATTATTTTTGTAATTTGTGTAATATTTTCTGACAATTATTTTATTTATTTACTTTTAATTTATTATTATTATTATTATTATTTTTTTTTTTACAAGGGATAAGTCAATGTCTGTATCATGTACCATGGAATTTACATTGCATTTTTTCTATATGACAGTTCCATTACATTTTTGAATAATATTTTAATGTATTTTTAAACAAATCTGCACATTTGCATTATTTCAGCTGCTGCCGGTCCGGACAGTCCAGACTCTGGACCAGTGGAGCCTCTTCCCAACACCACAGACCAGACAGAACAGACTACTCTGGTGCCCAATGAAGATGAAGCATTTGCTCTTGAGCCCATCGATATTACTGGTAAAAATGAAAATTTGCATTGAATTGAATGTTTAAATGCATCTCAGCCTCATAGCTTGTTTCAGCTATATTATGAATTTTGTGGCCTGAATATCCATTAATACAACACTTGTGGTGTGTCCTTAGTGAAAGAGACCAAGGCTAAGAGAAAGAGAAAGCTCATCGTCGACAGTCTGAAGGAGCTGGACAGTAAGACTATCCGCGCTCAGTTGAGCGACTATTCCGATATTGTCACCACGCTGGATTTGGCTCCTCCTACTAAGAAGCTGATGATGTGGAAGGAGACTGGTGGTGTGGAGAAGCTGTTCTCATTGCCTGCTCAGCCTCTCTGGAACGGCCGACTGCTGAAGGTGATGGTTGATCTTGCGTCACCGTAACATTAGTATGTTAAAGCTAATTAAAGCTGAAATAACGGGAAATGTTTCTCTTGCAGATGTTTACTCGCTGCTTGACTCCACTGGTGCCTGATGAGCTGAGAAAGAGGAGGAAGGGAGGAGAGGCTGACAGCCTGGAGGACTTCCTGAAAGAGCTGGAGAACCCAGAAGTGCCCAGAGAGGAGGCGCTGGGTCACAGGAGTGAAGTGATTGGTAAGCTCTTGGCTTGCTGTTGAGTGGCTTCACAAGCACGAATGCTGTAGCTTAACACACAGAGTCTGGGGAACACAAATGAGCGATAGGTGGGCATTGGAAAAGTTAGAGAAAATATTGTAAAAATGTGAAAACAAACAAAGAAAATAAGTTAAATTGAATAAAAAAATATTCAAATAAATAATGCAAATGTATTTAAATAAATAGATCTAATAGTACAGTACTATATTAATTAGACAATGCATGCAATAGGAAATTATTTCTATAATTGTTGAAAATGTTAAAATGTAAAAAATCAAAATGTTTCAAATTATTAAAATAAATAATAAACATTTATTTAATTTAAATATGTAAATAAAAATAGGCATAGGGAGTTTTTTTTAATTAAAAATTACAAGCTATTAGCTTGTAAATGTAGTTTAGCTTATAAAAATATAGTTGCCTTTTAAATTTTACAATAGGGATCTCTTGAATGGGGAAGATCATATTTCCATGGCTTTCCATGGTCCATGGCTAAAAGATTGAAACCCCCTGGCATAACACAGTTGTGTCAGTCATTTGACAGCCTCAAGTGAAAGTCTTTGTGTCCTGCAGATCAGACCATCATGGAGGAGCCAAGTATGCTGCAGGCTTCCTCTATGGAGGGCAGCAGAACCGCTCTGGACGAGTCCATGATGCCGCCTCCATCTCGCCAGCGTGGAGTCAAGCGCAAGTCGCTTGAGAAGGATGTAGCACTGCCTGTAAGTCAACCAGATAATCAAGCTGCCTAGTAAAGGTTTTGGAACGAAACCTAATGGTGCATAATTGTCATTCCAGCCAATGGGAGTGTTGGATCAGACGCTTCAGCCCGTGGATCAGTCGATCCTTTCCCAACCGCTCGACATGCCGCAGGTGGATCTTCCTCCTGAGGACAGCGCCAGCCTCTCTAGACTGGTACCAGAGTTGGACCTGTTAGATGACAAGGGCAAGGATAAAGACAAGGATGACAGCGATGAAGAGGTGAGATGTTTGTGGAAGCCCATTCCCACCATGGAAAAAATGTGACGACTTATATCACAATTCTGAAGTCAGAATTTTGAGAGGAAAAAGTAGTAATTGCCTTTTTTGTGGTGGAAACAAAAAACAATTATGAAGTCAGGATTCAGAAAAAAAGTCTGAATTCTGAGTAAGCATTAACTGTGCATTGTGAGATACAAGAACTAGTCAAGAACTATGTACAGAACAAAATAAATACATTCAAAATGGTTTGTAACATCAAACTTGCAGTTTAATTATTTTTCTCAAAATAGCTCAAAAACTGACTTCACAGTTCTGAGGAAAAAGTCCAAATTCTGAGTTTTTATCTTGCAATTCTGAATTTTTTTTTTCTTAGAATTGCGAGATAAACGACAGTTACTACTTTTTTCGATTCTGTGGCAGAAGCTAAAAAGATTTTTAACAGTCTAAGTTAAAACAGACTTAATATCTCACATTTTTCTCAATTGCAAGTTTGTATTTCTCAGTTCTGACCTTTTACTTTGCAATTCTGAGGAAAAAAGTCCCAATTTTAAGTTCATATGTTGCAATTATAAATTTTTTTCTCAGAACTGTAAGATGTCACAATTATTATTTTTTTTAAT
Organism: Labeo rohita; assembly: GCF_022985175.1. Classification (NCBI taxonomy): domain Eukaryota; kingdom Metazoa; phylum Chordata; class Actinopteri; order Cypriniformes; family Cyprinidae; genus Labeo; species Labeo rohita. Next base: position 4,454,147 of record NC_066884.1, read on the forward strand.
TATTATTCTATGGGAGAAGCAAAACAGAATTTTGACTTAATCTCAAATTTTTTCAGAATTGCGAATTTGTATCACTCAGTTCTGACGTTTTACTTCGCAGTTCTGAAAGAAAGTCCAGATTTTTATATCTTGTAATTCTGACTTTTCTCAAAATTGCAAGAAAAGTCATGATTACTACTAGTTTTAATTCTATGGCAGAATCAAAACCGAATTTCTTAAATATGACTTGATATCTTAGAATTGCAAATTTGTATCTCTGTTCTGACTTTTTACTTCACAATTCTGAGAAAAAAGTAAAAATTCTGAGTTTATATCTTTCAATTTTACTTTTTTTTTTTTTTTTTTTTTTTTTTTTTCTCAGAATTGTAAGAAAGTCACAATTACTACTTTTTTTTTTTTTTTGGTTAATTCCATGGCAGAAGCAAAACCGAATTACGACAGAATTTGACTTAATATCTCACATTTTTCTCAGAACTACAAGTTTGTATCTGTCAGTTCTGACTTTCTACTTCACAGTTCTGAGAAAAAGTTCAAATTCTAAGTTTATATCTTTTTTTTTTCAGAATTGCAAGAAGTCACAATTACTATTTTTAAATTCTGTGGCAGAAGCAAAACAGATTTGACTTAATCTCTCATATTTCTCAGAATTGCAAGTTTGTCTCTCAGTTCTGACTTTTTTAACTTTGTAGTTCTGATGGGGAAAAAGGTCAATTTGAGTTCAAAGTCCCAATTATTACATTTGTTTTTAATTCTGTGGCAGAAGATTTCTCAATTTTGACTTTTTGCTTCGCTATTCTGGGAAAAAGTAGTCAGAATTCTGAGTTTGTATCTTGAAATTCTGAGATCTAAATTCTCAGTTCTCAGAATTGCATGAAAAAAAAAGTAAGAATTGTGAGAGGAAAGAGTCATTAATTTTTTTTTTTTTTTTTTAAATCCCATTTGCTGAAACAAGCTTTCATGTTACTGATAATTGTTCAATGTTTTAATCAACAGGGTGAGGACGGACAAGGAGGAGACCAGGACCAAGAGGAGCGACGGTGGAACAAGAGAACTCAGCAGATGCTTCACGGTCTTCAGGTTTGTATTTGGAGCATATTCGTTCACAATAAAGACATTCAAAATGCATTTGCTCATTTTCTTCTGTTTTGACAGCGCGTGGTGGCTAAAACTGGAGCCCAGTCCATCAGCCTGCTCGAGCTGTGCAGAAACAACAACAAGAAACAGGCTGCGGCCAAGTTTTACAGCTTCCTGGTGCTGAAGAAACAGCAGGCCATCGAGCTGACGCAGACCGAGCCCTACAGCGACATCGTTGCCACACCAGGGCCGCGGTTCCATATTGTATAGATGCGTACTCTCTATTTTGTTTTTTGTTTTTAGTAGTTGTATTTAACAGTTTTGTTTTGCTACTGTTGCTTTTTGTATCAGTTTTTGTCCTCTGGGGCCAATTTTTGAGGTTTTGAGTCAAATCCAATAGATCATGAAGACATTGTACCTACATAGGTGTTATTTGTTAGTACATGTTGGACCTCCATATTGTCAAAACCATTGGGATGTTTCAGTTTCACTACTTGTTTTGTTTTTGTTTCTCTCCATTGTTCTGTTTTTATTTTCCTTCATAAGCTTTACCCCAGTAAGTTTTACCTTTGTAGTAGAGTTAGTGATGTGTACATTTTAACTTTTTAATAATGTCACAATTGAGAGACAAAGGTTTATTTTTGGAAACCCAAGTGGATTTAATGACACAATAGTTCAGTGTTTTGTATCTCTCTTTTAATGGCAATTATGACTATTAAAGGTTTGTTAAACTTCTACATACAATTGGAATTTTTATGCACTTGTGATTAAATTTTGATATTGATTTAAAAAAAAAAAGTTTCTATATTGTTTTGTACTGGTTGAGATCTATGGTATGCTTAGCAGAAATAATACAAATTTCAACTTAAGTCAGGGGTCGGGAACTTTTTTTGAACAAAAAAGAGCAATATGTGTAATTTTTTTAAAAATACATATGTGAAATAGCCACAGCACTAAAATAAATAAATATATATATATATATATATATATATATATGTATATACACTGCTCAAAAAAATAAAGGGAACACTAAAATAACACATCCTAGATCTGAATGAATGAAATATTCTTATTAAATACTTTGTTCTTTACATAGTTGAATGTGCTGTCAACAAAATCACACAAAAATTATCAATGAAAATCAAATTTATTAACCCATGGAGGTCTGGATTTGGAGTCACACTCAAAATTGAAGTGGAAAAACACACTACAGGCTGATCCAACTTTGATGTAATGTCCTTAAAACAAGTTAAAATTAGGCTCAGTAGTGTGTGTGGCCTCCACGTGCCTGTTTGACCTCCCTACAATGCCTGGGCAAGCTCCTGATGAGGTGGCGGATGGTCTCCTGAGGGATCTCCTCCCAGACCTGGACTAAAGCATCCGCCAACTCCTGGACAGTCTGTGGTGCAACGTGGCATTGGTGGATGGAGCGCAACATGATGTCCCAGATGTGCTCAATTGGATTCAGGTCTGGGGAATGGGCGGGCCAGTGCATAGCATCAATGCCTTCGTCTTGCAGGAAATGCTGACACACTCCATGAATTCTAGGATTGTCTTGCATTAGGAGGAGCCCAGGGCCAACCGCACTGGCATATGGTCTCACAAGGGGTCTGAGGATCTCATCTCGGTACCTAATGGCAGTCAGGCTACCTCTGGCGAGTGCATGGAGGACTGTGCGGCCCTCCAAAGAAATGCTACCCCACACCATTATTGACCCACTGCCAAACCGGTCATGCTGGAGGATGTTGCAGGCAGCAGAACGTTCTCCACGGCGTCTCCAGACTCTGTCACTTCTGTCACGTGCTCAGTGTGAACCTGCTTTCATCTGTGGAGAGCACAGGGCGCCAGTGGCGAATTTGCCAATCTTGGTGTTCTCTGGCAAATGCCAAACGTCCTGTATGGTGTTGGGCTGTAAGCACAACCCCCACCTGTGGACGTCGGGCCCTCATACCACCCTCATGGAGTCTGTTTCTGACTGTTTGAGCAGACACATGCACATTTGTGGCCTGCTGGAGGTCATTTTGCAGGGCTCTGGCAGTGCTCCTCCTGTTCCTCCTTGCACAAAGGCGGAGGTAGCGGTCCTGCTGCTGGGTTGTTGCCCTCCTACGGCCTCCTCCATGTCTCCTGATGTACTGGCCTGTCTCCTGGTAGCGCCTCCATGCTCTGGACACTACGCTGACAGACACAGCAAACCTTCTTGCCACAGCTCGCATTGATGTGCTATCCTGGATGAGCTGCACTACCTGAGCCACTTGTGTGGGTTGTAGACTCTCATGCTACCACTAGAAAGAAAGCACCGCCAGCATTCAGAAGTGACCAAAACATCAGCCAGAAAGCATAGGAAATAAGAAGTGGTTTGTGGTCACCACCTGCAGAAGGGGTGTCTTGCTAATTGCCTATAATTTCCACACGTTGTCTATTCCATTTGCACAACAGCATGTGAAATTGATTGTCAATCAGTGTTGCTTCCTAAGTGGGCAGTTTAATTTCACAGAAGTGTGATTGACTTGGAGTTACATTGTGTTGTTTAAGTGTTCCCTTTATTTTTTTATGCAGTGTGTATATATATATATATATATATATATGTATGTATATATATGTATATATATACACTACCGTTCAAAAGTTTGGGGTCAGTACATTTTTATTGTTGCTTTTTTTTTTTTTTAAGAAATTAATACTTTTATTCACCAAGTATGTATTAAGTTAATAATTAAAAGTTAATAATAAATAGTTTACATTGTTATAAAATATTTATATTTTGAATAAACACTGTACTTTTTAAACTTGTTATTCATGAAAGAATCCTGAAAAAAAAAAATCACAGGTTCCAAAAAATATTTGGCAGCACAACTGCTGTTATTATCCAACATTGATCATTCTAATAATAAATCCGCATATTAGAATGATTTCTGAAGGATCACGTGACACTTAAGACTGGAGTAACAGCTGATAAAAATTCAGCTTTTCATCACAGAAATAAATTCTGTTTTAAAGTGTGTTAAAATAAAAAACATTTTATATTGTAAAAACATTTTGCAATATTACTGTTTTTTTTCTATATTTTTAAACAAATAAATGCAGCCTTGATGAGCATAAGAGACTTCTTTAAAGACTATTACAAGTCTTACTGACCCCAAACTTTTGAACGGTAGTGTATGTATATATATATATATGTGTGTGTATATATATAAATATATATATATATATATATATATATATAATGTCCCTAGACAACTAAAAAAAAAAAAGTCTTGGATAATTTGTACGTTTGTGTTTTTACTTATACGTTCTGACACACATTATATGTCCATCAAATGCTTTTACTTCAAACTCGCTAAATCCCAGCCTCAGCTCAATTAGAAGTGCTGGAACTTACATAGAAACCTATTCATAGGAGCCTGATAAAAATGCTTATTTTAAAGAAAAAAGTCAAATGGATTTAGAGGCTTTTGCACTCTTCATATATATATATATATATATATATATATATACAGTAGTCAGCATTTAAAGTGGATCAAAAAAGTTAAAGTTGTCCTAAAACAAGAACGAGTATTGTTTTGGTTTTAGGACAACTTTGATTTAAAAGGTTTTGATCCACTTCAAATGTTGACTAGTATATATATATAATATATTTTGCACTACACTAATCTTTATAATCACCAAGACTCATGGAGGAATCATGGAGCTCAGCCTTTTTATACTGTATCTCACAATGCATTATTCTTCTCAAATAATTATTTGACATTTCTTACACCAAAACACTAAATAACATTTTTCATTTGACGATGACAACTGCAATCAGTGTTGACAGCAAAATCCACCTTTTTTTTGACGCGGAAGTAAGATTATGGGTGAGGCTTCCGGTTTATTAGCCACTACAATAAATAACTAATAACAATGTGCAGTACAAACAAGTGAGCTCATAATTAAGATAATACATAAAAATAATGGTAAGACACACCAATTTGCAATATCACAGCCAAAAATAGCTGGGAAGATGAGACCGGAAGCCAGACCCATAAAATTTACACATGGCCTCGCCTGCCCTTAAAACCAAACATCGTGTTCTGGGGGATAAAATACAAGTTTTTTTGTTGGAGTTCCCCTTGGTAAATTCGCATTTCAGGGTCTAAATGTGACGTTATTGGAGGCGAACAAAAAAAATTACCCGCGGCAACAGTGTTAAAGTAGCCCAGTTCCGCAGAAAGACCGCGGACTTGGCAACACTGGACTAGCACTCTTTTAAATAAACGCATTGCGCTGTTTGTGGCCATTTAACCTCTATTGTGAGTTGTTAAATTATTACTTTAATAATATCACAATGCAGTATTTTTGCTTTTAACTTCAGGACGACGTTTCACCCCTTTACGTTTCTAAATCGCGACTCTTATTTTGACATGGTAAAAGTCTCCTCGTAACGTCTTCACACAGGAAGTAGTCCGTTCGTTCCGGAAAAACCTCCTTGCACGTGTTTTGGCCCTTTCCCTCTTTATCTGACAATGGCTAGCCGCAAAGAATCAGCTGCTTCAGGGTCCAATCCACTGGATTCCCCGGTGAAACAGATCCAGATCGATGGGCTGGTGAGTAAACTTTGTTGTTAAGTGATTATTTTGAAGCGTAAAGCGATTGTTTGTCGGCGAGTCGTGTTGTGTTCAGCTGTAGGTTGGTAGGGGGAGCTCAGCTTTCATCGTTCACTGTATCAGGGCGCGCAATGAAAATATACCGTGGAAATACTGTATTTTTGTGGTTTAGTTTATGTAACACCAGTACTTTAAACTTGCTACTTCTCGAAAAATGTATTGTGGTGGTACAACCATCTGCTGCTATCACTGTACCATAGTATTTTGAGATATACCATGGTACTGAAGTTGCTATGGTATCTGTCCTTACAGATGTACAGTGGTTTTTATCAATGCACCGTTACACTGGTATTCTTAGAAGTACTTTAAAGTGCACGTATGTCATTACCACGGTATATTTCAAATTACCATCTTATACAATTACTACGTTTTTACTGTTCTTCAGGAATACCGTGGCAGTACAGTGGTACATTTGTATTTGATTATTTTATTTGATTATTTTTATGTGTCTTAAAATTACTAGTTTTTTCACTTTTCAAAATTTTAAGGTCTGTATGAGTTTGCTATATTTAATTATCATTTATATATGCACTACTGACTTTTTTTTTTTTTTTAAAAAGACATTTCTTATGCTTATCAAGGCTGTTTATTTGATCAAAAACACAGAAAAAAAAATAATATTGTGAAATATTATTACTATGTAAAATAAAGGTTTTCTGTTTTATTATACATTAAAATTGAATTTATTTCTGTAATCAAAGCTGTATTTTTAGCATCATTACATCAGTCGTCGGTGTCACATGATCCTTTAGAAATCATGCTAATATGTTTATTTATTATCAGTAATGAAAGTTGTGCTGCTTAATATTTTTTTTGGAAACTGTGATGCTTTTTTTCAGGATTCTTTAGTAAAAAAATATATAGTTAATAAGAACAGCATTTATTTAAAATAGAAATCTAACTATATACACTTCCGTTCTATAGTTTGGGGTCAGTACATTTTTGTTCTTTCTTTATTTTGAATGAAATTAATGCTTTTATTCAGCAAGGATGTGTTAAATTAATAAAAAGTGATAGCAAAGACTTAATTTGTTAAACTTTTTTTTTGTTTGTTTGTTGGAATGAATGTTTTTCTTTTAAACTTTTCGTTCATCAAAGAATCTTAAAAAAAAAAAAAAAATCTATCACAGTTTCCAAAAGATATTTGGAAGCATCACTGTTGCCATTGTAGATCATTCTAATAATAAATCAGCATTAAGATATTTTCTAAGGATCATTTGACACTTAAGACTGGGGTAATGATGCTGAAAATTCAGCTTTGCTTCACAGGAATAAATTATATTTTAAAGTATATTAAAATAGAAACTGTTATTTTATGTTGTAGTAATATTTAGCAATATTACTGTTTATTTGTTTGTATTTTTGATCAAATAAAAGCAGCCTTGATAAGGATAAGAGACTTCTTTAAAAAAAAATCATTAGTTTTTGGGATCAGTAAAGTCTGTACTGTGGTACTGTATATATGCAGTAAAAACAGTAATATTGTGGGATATTATTACAATTTAAAATAACTTTCCTAACTATTTCAATATATGTTAAATTGCAACTGATTCCTGTGGTGAAAAGCTTTTTTTTTTTTAAATTTATTTGTTTAAAAAAAAGTATGTTATATGCACACACACAATTTAAAATATATATAAAATTGATTATATTTTATTTTATTTTTTCAAAGGTGTAGTTCACTCAAAAATGAAAATTCTGTCATCATTTACTCACCCTCATGTTGTGCCAAACCTGTATGATTTCCTCTATTATCCTGCACGTAAAAGATTACGTTTTGCAGAATATTGCTAAACAATCATTTTCTTTCCCCATTGACTTCCATAGTATTCCATAGTGGAAGTCAGTGGCTACCAGCCCCTGTTTGGTTAGCAACATTCTGCAAAATATTAAAAATGAATATGGTGAGACTGTCACCGGCACAGTGCTTCATTTATTGATTTAAGGCTCAATTTGTCTGTCTGTCTTAAATGTATGACTATGATCAGCTCTAGTGTTCTTGTGCACAGTGTATGACTTCAGAATATTAATGCGAGAGTTTCAGTGCTAACATTTGTTCATTTCTTTGTCTAAAACTTTTTCACAGTGGCGAAGTTGCTTAATGCACTTTCACAACTTCTTTCATTTTCTTTAGTTGCAGTAGCTGTTGTCTCATTTGTTATTTCTGTAGGACTTCTACCGCCGGCCTCGTTTTTCACTTCGCTTTAGGTGCCGTACGTTATTTTCTCGGAATTGTTTTTCGAAAACTTTCTACACCATTAGCCTGCATTCCCTTATACAGACCAGTGATTCCTGTTAGATAAAGGCTGAGGTTTGACTACAGAGTTTGTAGTTTGGCATTTGCTCTAAACCCTCCAATTATCATCACGGTAATGCATGTGGACAGTCCGCAGTTTATCTCCTGGTGCGCAGTAGGACTGAAGTGTTTGCTTAATTAAAGAGCTTGTCTGAGTTTGAGCTTGATGCACTGTTGATGTGGTGGTGGACTGCATTATATACCGCTGCCAAAAGAGGGCGAAGTTGTCTCAGGGAAAAACACATCATTATCTGGTGCAGTTACTGCATTTTGGACGTAGATTGACCTTGATAGGACAGTTGCTTGCATCTCTCCTTTATTTTGGTCAATCCTATGTTTAAATACCTGTTGTTGTGTTTTCTTCTGTAAGCACAAAAGGAGATGTTAGGCAGACCGTCAAGGCTGTGCTTTCTCATGTAATGAGATGTCAAGCTAAAAGAAAACCCCCAAAATGTTTGAAATTTTGCTTTATTTCAGGTCTTCTTAAGCCATAAAATGGCTTTGTGAGAGGAACGGACTGAAATGCATAATTCAAATAGCTGTTTTCCAATCATATTCCTCTCAACTGGAGTTCTCAAATCTCATTTGCACTTGTTAAATTAAAAACAGTGACTTCAGATGCATTATTGAGATGCTGTGCAGTTGGTTCTTGCTTGCCACGCGATTGTTTGAAGTTTGAAAACCGCAAATGAGATTTGCTGAGATTATCAGTGAAATGTGATGACAATTTTTTTTTTAGGTGAAATTTTTCTTTAATGTTTGTGCTAAGAATTGTGGTCATGCTTTATAATTATCCCATTTTTATCTAAATTGCATTGCATAAAATTGCATTTTTGGAACAATAGTTTTGTATTAACTTTTGTCCAAAGGAACAATACAGAAAATATATATATTTTATGTAACATTTAATTAAATAAATAAATAAATAAATGTGTTTGTATGTTTATTATTATTTATTGATTTTAGGTAAAATTAAATGTTTATATGTATATATTTAAAACAGAAATTTCACATTATTTAATTAAAAAATAAGTAAATACATAAAATTATAAACATTTCACATTATCTAAGTAAAATAAAATAATTTTTTTAATAAAAATCTGTCTGTCTCTCTCCCTATAATATATATATATATATATATATATATATATATATATATATATATATATATATATATAATGTGTTTAAAGATTTGTACAAGATTTGTTAAACATTTGTATGTTTAAGTTCTTAGTACAGCATTTCTTGTTTTCCTTCAAATTATTTCATGTTATCTAACCCAAAAAAATAAATGTATACAACTATAGTCATTTCACATCATCTAACTAAAATGAATAAAGAAATGTATAAATAAAAATTAAATCACTAAAAAATCAATTATATATATATATATATATATATATATATATATATATATATATATATATATATATATATATATATATATATATCTCTTTAGTTAAAATTAACTGTAAAAATAACAGTAATTATCAGTAAGGTTTTTTTAAACATTTTTGTTCATTTATGGTCAGTACAACATTTCTTGTTGTTTTTTCTTAATTCCATTTATTTAATTAAAAAAATATATAAAACATAAAATTATAAACAAAAACAAACAAATTAATTAAATCACTAATTAGTTGCAGTTATGAGTACAGTATTTCTTATTTTTAATATTTTTAAAATTTTGGTCTCTAGTTGTTATTTAACATTTCACATTATCTAAGCCAGTTTTTTTTTACTTAAAAGTGAACTAGGCCTTATTTCAAGCTCTTGAGTGTTGCTTTTTCCTTCAAGCACTGCAAATCTGAAGTACGCCCTCATTTGTACGCCTGCCGCGAACCTGTTCAATTATGACGTTGTCAGAGCTGTTCATTTTGAAAAGCGGTTTAGGGTACGGTTGTTAGAGATCTTGTTTCGTCATTGTTTTATGAAGATGGATCATAGGCCTCGTCGTACCAGAACGACAGTCATCAGGCTACGACTGCGCGTCCTTGCTCGGCTAACTGACGGGGACAGACGCTCACGTCAGCGTGATCCGTGGGGAACGTGTTAGCGCGTTTACCTGATTGCCTCCGGCGTGCGGATTGCATCACCCCTCAGCTGAGGCAAGTTTGAAAGCAAGAAAGCCCACGAACACTTGCAATGCGCCGCAGAGAGAATGCTAGTCATTGCAAAACGAAAGCGCCTATCAAAAATAGAACTGGCAAGCGTGCAATTCTCCTGAGTTCACGGGGGATCATTAGATGGAGTGTTGAGGCTGTGTTGTGCTGCTTTGATGGGGCTGTGTAGTCTGCGCGCGTGGCCCTGTGTGCAGCAGTCAAAGCGCAGCCGTCGCCGGAACGCATGCCGCATGTCCTCATTAGGTATTCTGTTATTGTCACCCAGCTGATGGAGGAGGAGAACAGGGGGGTGTGGAGCGCCACTTTGAACCTCTGGTAAAAAGCCAGCCCCCCGAGTTCCCTCGCCGCCCTTTGGTCCACGCCGATGGCTCGTCTGACGGATGGGGTTTGGGGGAAGTCGGCGGTGGATCTGAGCTGATTGTGGCATTGCTGTTGCTCTATGATGGCTGTTGTCAGATGCTTTTGCATAAAGTGGACTAGAGCTTTTAGCCGATGTCGAAATGTAAAAATGATCTCCGCCTCAAATGACTTTCCTTTCTAGATGATGTCAGCAAGGCCACACAGGTGATTGGTTAGTTGTTAACTAATAGCTGTTTTGGGTTTTAGCATTCGGTCAGAAAAAGGAAAACACACTTTTTCCTGATTCCATTAATATTAATTCATTATATATTTTTTTATTTTGCCTGACATAACTGTTAGTGTGAGTAGTTTAATATGTTGTTAATATTTAATTTTTTTTGTAGTTCCTTTTTATATATTGCAGTGGTAATTGTATATTATAACATAACATAATATAATACATAAAAACATATAATTTGAGAGAAAATGAGATGTAAAAATGTAAAAACAACCGACTATATAGTCAGTTCTTGACATTTTGCTAACAAAAGAGTGGAAATTGTATGTTTAAACAAGTTAGAGATATTCAGGATTTTAATATTTAAGAATTTGTAATTTGTAATTGTTTATATATATATATATATATATATATATATATATATATATATATATATATATATATACACATGTGTATATGTATATGTATATATATTTATTTATTTATTTATATTTTAGTAGAAATTGTATATTTAAATAAACTGATACTATATTAGCTGTAATGGTGCAGTTAAATTTTTTTATTAATATTTTTATTTAATAATTAACAATTTAAATGCTATTTTTAAAGTTAAGTATATAAATTTGAGATATTTGGGAACTTTAGCATAACTTTTAGTATTTAGTTATTTTTTTATTATTTTGTTATTAAGTTTTTGGCCTTTAAAAAAACATTAATTAGTCATATAATAATAATCACAAGAGGTTGCACCATTAGTTTATTTTCATGCTGAAGAGCCTCTGAGAGGTTGTTCACATTATATTCTCTCTTGTAAAATGTAAATGAGTGTAAATGTCAACATTTGTGTATAAAAGTCTGAAGTCTGTCACGCAAAACATGAGCGCTTTGTTGCATCAATATAGAGTTTGGACTTTTATGACTTTTATCCTCAAATATGATATATTACCATTTAATATAATTGTGTTGTTTGTTTTTAGCTCAAATGTTTCGTACGATGCTGTTTTTGTATTGCTGCCAAAATTAATTTAATGGAAAATAATGAAAAACCTTTTGAATTGTGGCCAGGTTGCATATAAAAGAAAATTAGATGGAAGCTGTCATATTAATTATAAATTATAATTATAATTAAAATGATTTATTACTAATAATTTCAATGAGATGTATGATCATAAATAACTGACTATATAGTCAAAAATTCTGTATATATATATATATATATATATATATATATATATATATATATATATATATATATATATATATAATATTATTATTATTAATTTTTTTTTCTCAGAGATCTCATTACGTTAATATTAACTATTTTTATTTTTTCATACTGAAGACCTTCTGAGAGGTTATTCACACCATATCAATTTATATAAAATGTAAATATCAGCAAAATTTGCATCTAGAAGTCTGAAAGTCTGAAGTCTGTCACGCAAAACATGAGCGCCTTGTTGCATTAATATAAAATGTAGACTTTTATCCTTTTTGAACTTATCAAGCTGTTTTTGTACTGCTGCCAAACTCAATTTAATGAAAAAAAAAAAAAAAAAGAAAAATCTTTTGATTTTGTCCAAGTCGCATAAAAAAGAAAATTAGATGGAAGCTGTCATATTAATTATAAATTATAATTTAATTTGCTGTAATATAGTTTCAGTGAGATTTAAAAATTATGACTATGTTGTCTAAAGTTCTGTTTTATAAATAATTATATTATATTATATTGTTATATTATATGTTGTTGTTTCCCCCCCAGATGTTTAGTAAAATGAGTGTCAAATGAATTTGAGAATTTGGTTTTGAAATATAATTCTGTTACTGACCCTTAACAGAATTAAAGTGCTCCAATTATGCCCTTTCAAATATGACCTTTCATGCAGTGTGTCATGTAGCAGTATGTAAACATAAACTGCAAAAGTTGTGAAGACATCAGTGCACGATACAAAGTTATTGTCTATGAAAAAAAAGAGTCGGTTCACAATCGCCTGAACGATTCATCAGGAATTCAAATCTTTTTCTGTTATGGCTATACGTCACGAAGTAACACATTTGCATAGTGTCCGCCCACATTCTACATCACGAAGTTGCCTGTCCACAAACACAGTAAAATTTCCATGTGGTTTACCTCATGTCGAGAAGACGCTGTATCCTAAGTACAATGTGGGATCCTAAGTAAAAGATGGATCAGTGACCAGTTTATTTGGACCGGCTTGCTCCTCTGAACCTCTACCTGTAAGTGTGATTAATAATTGATGGTTGTGTTTTCTAGCGATCGTTCAAAATACGTAGTTGTATGTTATGTCGTGTAACTTCTTGGATGACATGGGGGTATGTGAATTATCAGGACCTTTTTATTCTGAAAGTGGAGTAATCTTTTAAAACTTGTTGCTTTCATGTAACGTTACTTTGTATCATGCAAAATACGTATTTAGTTGTGTGTGTTGTTTTCGCTCCGAGCAGCTCGTAGGTCTTTGGCTGACCGGCTGACAGCTTTATCTGTTCACTCGCTATTGTCTAGAAATGTTGATGAATACTGAATGTTTGTTGTTATTATTACTTGAAGTTCTGATAAAGAATAGAACAATATGTTGGTGTACAAGCTGCAGTGCTTTATCAATATGTTTCTGCGTTGGTTTGATGCATATACTATGGCTGTTTGGGTGTTGTTGTTTAGCACAATGATGGGCCTTCCGTGTTTGAAATTCGCTGCATGCAGTAATGTTAAACCAATCACAAACGACTGGGTCAATGGTATCTGAATCAGAAAGAGCTTTATTGCCAAGTGTGAAAAATACAAACATAGTGCAGACATACATAAAGTTAAGGTAAAAAAAAAAAAAAAAAAAGGTAAAAGTAAGGTAAAAGTAAATGCATATTATAAGACAATAAAAGTGTTTTTTTGAACTTGCATGCACGCCAACTTGTTGGGGACTCCCAAAACCAAAATATGAGCCTTTTATAATCCATGATAGGGGCACTTTAAAAAAAACACTGCATTCATGATGACTAGGGTTGGTATTGAATTGCAAGAAACAAACACCACTAAAACAATTAGCATCAGTGAGGAGTGGAGTGTTCTAAAACAGCATGTTTAGTCGTTTAATCAGCCATTAATTGCTTCGAATCAAATGAGCGATGATTCAAACCCTAAGATTGGAACAACAGGAAATTGGATGCTGCTGTTTCCTGTTCTTTTATGCGCTACAACAGCTCAGGCAATTAGTGACATTCGTATTCCCCCGCGTCTGCGTGTCGTTTCACCGTGCTTCTGTTGATGCCGCGCCGTCGTCTTTGCCGCTGGCTTTGTGTTGTTTTGCCGCGGCGGGCGCCGACTGTATTGCCCAACCAAGCACAGCTCAATTCATTTGAGGAAGCAGGTGTGTGACTTCCCTCCTGAATGATTTAAGGGAACAGGCTTTTTCACAATTCTTCCAGCACGACGCCTCGACTCGAAATGATCAGATTGGCAGGACTCAGCTCAGAGAGTATTGACTTTACCGCTTTTTCTTTTTTTTCCCCGCTGACCTTAAAGCCTGTTACAAACCCTCAAAGAGGCAACAGTAAGCTTTGGAAAACAACATATAGAGCCTCTAACTCACGTGGAAATGAGGTGCCGTGGACGCCCACCATATGTCTGACCACCGTCTGTGTGGAGTTTTTAAAGCCAGACAAAGGTTGTAAGTTTGTTTACAGGGAGTCCATCCATAATTAATTCAACACGCCACAGTGAAATGCTTCATATATCTTTACAGCTGGGATGTGGCGAGCGCTGTCAGGTCATTTGGGCTTGACATGTTACTTGCACCCAGAGAACTGTGTGTAATATTGCCTCTAGCACACTGTTTTATGAATGTTGTGGTAAATGATGGCAGGTTTGTTCCATGTGGCTTCAGGCTACAGGAGGGTAGCGATGGGAATAGTAAGGTGTTTAATGATTCTGATTCCACTTAATGATTTCGGTGCCTTTGCAATTCCTTTAATGAGTCTTAATGCAAAAAAAAAAAATTGATCTAAACTATATTATGCCTTGTTACATGGCATGGCCAGTCAGGGTGTCTTGTTTCTATATTCAGTTACAGAAACAAAACTAATTCAATATACATATACATAATACATAATACATATACATATACATATACATATACATATACATATACATAATACATAATACATAATAATACATATACACACACACTACTTTTGTGACACTATAAATGGCTTTGTTCTTGCTGGATAAGTTTTCTAATCACTTTCAACATTTTTAATAAAATCAAATTTTATAAAAAAAAAAAGGAAAATCTGACCCCAATTTTTTTTTTAGAAATATATTTTTAGACATTTAATTTTTTGCAACAAGATCTGATTACATTAATATTAACTTTTAAATTTGTATATATATTTAGTGTTTTTTTATTTATTTTTTTTTTTTATTTTGTCAATTTATGCTATTTAATTTAATTTTATATTTTTAAATAAATATATTTTAAGTATGTATTTAAAACAAAAAAATTGTATATATATATTTTTTTCTTTTCTCCCTAATTATATAAGCAATTTAAACAGATTAGAAAACATTCAAAATTTTTAAAATGAATTAAATTTTTAAAACATTCAAATATTTTAAATAATCATCTCATGCTAAATGTTATATAGACATACTTGTTACTTGTTAAAGTTACTTTAAATGGTATATTATGAGGTTCTCATTTTTATATGGGTGTCTATACTAAGGTGAAGGCTTTGCTCATTAATAACAATTACATTACATGACATTTAAGAAGCAGACACAACTTGCTGACTGACAGAATTATGTTAAGCATATGCTAATCAGCTTAAGAATTAACAAATCCTACAATTGTAAAGGTTTTGCCTCATGCATAATTAATAAGCTACATGACTGGACACTTCCTCAAGGTTTTAACGTGATGTATGCATGACCCAATTAATATACACACACTAAACCTTTCTAATATTTTATGTTAGGTAGTACAAGATGTTTTTGCATTTGAAAATTGCACACTGAAATACAACAGAACAAGTGCTTCTAAAAGAATTGGCAAAATTGTGCACATTTGCACACATGCGTTGCATGCATTTTCACTTTCAAATGCGAGCTTGATTGTAGTCCGTTGATGTTTTAGCGTGTTTTCTGCCTGCTGTTCTGAAACAATACAAGCGTACGAGAGCCATTAATGAAACCTAACGTCAAAAAAATGATGTGTTCCAGCATACATATAGTTTTAAAAATGCCATTCTATAGCAGTGATTTGAGGTTGGAATTGGATTGGGTCTTATCTGTTGAATCAACAGTAAATATAGGACTTCCGCCTCGTCTGTGCAACATCCGCACCCTCTAAATGCATCTCCTGCCTCGATGCTCCATATGAAATTACAGATGTACTGATGCACTTTAGGTCCCCATCAGATTTTGGCGATATGAAATGCTGTGTCCCTTCTGAGAAAAATGAACACATCCCATCAGGCCAGAGTGAACCTGCCCTCTCAATGGTATCGAAGAGGTGTTCTTGCTTCTGTAGACTTAGCAAAAGAAAAAAAACCCAGTAGTTTGGTATTCCGAGAGGCTGTGCAGACGGCGTAATTAGACAGTGAGTGTATTTGTTCTTCCATTAACCCCAGGTCTTTCTCCATCTTTTTCTGCTCTGAGTGGTCGCAAAGTACCATGTTAAGATGGAGGAGCAATCTTCCATTTAGCTCTCCAGCTTGTATTTTAAAGCGACATCCCCTGCTCTTCACATTCATGGCTGTTTTGAGCGCAGACAGATTGATATTTTCCCTCTCTGCCAGTCTTGAAATCGAAGCTTGCACATATTAATATTCTCCAGAGAGCCGTCTAAACCACATAGGCGCACATAAGCCTGGAATTAACATCCATCTCAGGTCATCCGATAACAAGTGGTCAGCTGTGATGGATCGGTGTTTACAGCATCTTAATTACATCAAAATGTGCAAGAGTCTGAATATTATTGTTCTGTAATGTATTTTTAATCTAGAAATGTCTCTGAGTGGGGTTAGGAAATTGAGAGCATGTGAAAGGAATAGATATTTCCTGAAAATGTACTCACCCTCAGGATGTCTGAGATGTGGATGAGTTGGTTTCACCATTGAAACATATTTGGGGAAATTTAGCATCGTTTGCTCAGCAGTAGATCCTCTGCAGTGATTGGATGCTGTCAGAATGAGTCCGAACAGCTGATTAAAAACATCACAATATTCACGTCTTGTGAAGTGAAAAGCTGCATGTTTGTAGTAAACAAATTTTTAATTTCAGACCATATATTGTTTTCTCCAGTAAAAAGTCGCCTTCAGGAGAGAAATGTGCACAGATCAAGCACTGTTTACAAGCACAAAACTGTTGTAAACAAATATTTGGATAGATTTTGATGTGAGAGGACAACAGGGGATAGACTTTTTCATTGGAGGAAGCGTTATTATGGATTGTGGGCTCAATATTTTGGCCAGAAGTGTTGGTTTAGAGTTTAAATGCTTTAATGCTTTAATGATGGATTTGTTTCTTACAAACATGCAGCTTTTGGCTTCACAAGATGTTAATTGATGGACTGGATTACTTGTAGATTTTTGTGATGGGTTTTATCAGCTGTTTGGACTCTCACTCTGACGCCATTCACCACACAGGATCTAGTTTTAAGCAAATTTTCATTTTTGTGTGAACTTGTATGTACAAATCTACCTTGTAATGATAAAAATCCATGCAGTGTTTTTTTTAATTAATCTGTAAAAATAATATCCCCTTTTTTTAAATCGAGCCATTCTCAGATGCCTTTTGGTGTGGTGTCACACCAACAGAGGCCGCTTCCACGATAGTTGATTGACACGAGCGTTTTACCTCAGATCAGCTGTAACAGTCCGACATCTTTGTTTCGATGCCGGAGCAGGGATGCAAGTTAGACGAATTAAGTGTTTGAGGTGTTGTGTTGCTGGATGTAATAATGAACATAGTGGTCGTCATTTACCTTCATCTGAGCTGCTGAAGATGCAGTAGATTACATTTGTTTGTGAAGGGAATGCGCCTACCGATCTACATATATCCGTCTATGTTCACGCAAATCATTTGTGATCCAGCTTCACTTACAGCAGAAGTGAGTGAGAGAAGAGAGGGGCGGGGCGAGCAGAGCTCATTTGCATTTAAAGCAGCCCCGACCACAATGGGATGATTTTTGCTGAGCTCATTTTGGCAAGGTAAAAAAAGAGTGTTGTTTTACACAACCACTGAGAATTTTTAACCAAAGTATATTACAGACTTTTCATTAAGACCCTAAAGAATCATATCAACTTGTGGAAAATGGGCATCCGATGACCCCTTTAACATGTCTTATTGGACTAGTGGAAAGAAAACATCCAACATGCACATTAAAGTGCTCGTTTTATTGCAGTTAACTTATTTGCTTATGCTTTTAAAAGTTTTTGAACAGTAAGATTTTTTTTTTTATTATGTTCTGCTCACCAAGCCTGCATTTATGTGATCCAAAATAGAGCGAAAGCAGTAATATTGTTTTTTTTTTTTTTTTTTTATTTTTTTATTTTTTTTACCATTTAAAATAACATAATAATAATGATGATGATGATAATTGTTTTAAGCATCAAATCAGAATATTAGAATGATTTCTGAAGGATCAGGTGATTGGAGTAATGATGCTAAAAATTAATCTTTGAAATCACAGGAATAAATTGCATTGTAAATTACATTTTTACAATATATTCAAATGGAACAGTTATATTAAATAGTAAAATATTTTAAAATGTTACTGTTTTTGCTGTACTTTGGACCAGATAAATGCAGGCTTGGTGAGCAGAAGAGACTTCTTTAAAAACATTTAAAATCTTACTGTTAACTATTGACTGGTAATGTCTTTAAAGGCTGTTTTCTCAAAATAGCTTTTTTTTCCTCATGCACGGAGTCAATTCTACACTTCAGCAGTGCTTACATAAACCAAACTTTAGTTTTATTACTCTCTGTATTCTGAAAGTT